>NC_034187.2:4775503-4998003 GCF_002021735.2 Oncorhynchus kisutch
GCTCAAAATGGCCAGAAACAAAGACTTTCTTCTGAAACTCGTCAGACTATTCTTGTTCTGAGAAATGATGGCTTTTCCAATGCGAGAAATTACCAAGAAACTGAAGATCTGGTACAGCGCTGTGTACTACTCCCTTTACAGAACAACGCAAACTGGCTCTAACCAGAATAGAAAGAGGAGTGGGAGGCTCCGGTGCACAACTGAGCAAGACGACAAGTACATTAGAGTGTCTAGTTTGAGAAACAGACAAGTCCTCAACTGGCAGCTTCATTAAATAGTACCCCGAAAAAACACCAGTCTCAACATCAACAGCGAAGAGGCGACTCCGGGATGCTGGCCTTCTAGGCAGAGTTCCTCTGTCCAGTCTCAACGTCAACAGTGAAGAGGCGACTCCGGGATGCTGGCCTTCTAGGCAGAGTTCCTCTGTCCAGTCTCAACGTCAACAGTGAAGAGGCGACTCCGGGATGCTGGCCTTCTAGGCAGAGTTCCTCTGTCCAGTGTCTGTGTTCTTTTGCCCATCTTAATCTTTTCTTTTTATTGGCCATTCTCAGATACCACTTTTTTTTTATGGACCCCAAACTCTTGAACGGTAGTGTATATCATTTAGCAGACAACTCTTATTCAAATGGACTTGTATTCCCGGGAAAGGAATCCACAATCCTGGAGTTGCAAGGACCTTGTTCTACCAACTGAGGTACTGTATTTCTGCACCAAATGTACAACACAACTACACCTGATGATCCGGGACAGGTTCTGGATGGTCTCTCTGAACATCTCCTGGCTGCCTGAGGGGTCAGACATGGTGGACAACCTCTGGTTCTCCTGCTGGACCTTGAGGAGCACAGCTTCCTTCCCTGCTACAATGTCCATGATGCGCTGGTAGTCCCCCCTCAGCTGACTGTTCTCCCTCGTCTTCTCATTCAGCACTGCCAGCACCTAAATGAACAAAAACACATTTTACTTTAACAATCCCAAATTCTACACACATTCACCAATTTTACACAGTCACTTTACACACTTTACACAGTCACTTTACACAACTTTAAAAAAAATGTCAATTTGTTTATTATATCCTCTTATTGTTCTGTTTTTACTGCATCTATATACTATATGTAGACTACTACTACCTCTATATACAGACTACTACTACCTCTATATACTATATGTAGACTACTACTACCGCTATATATAGACTACTACTACATCTATATACTATATGTAGACTACTACTACCTCTATATACTATATGTAGACTACTACCTCTATATACTATATGTAGACTACTACTACCTCTATATACAGACTACTACTACATGTATACTATATGTAGACTACTACTACATGTATATACTATATGTAGACTACTACTACCTCTATATACTATATGTAGACTACTACTACCTCTATATACAGACTACTACTACCGCTATATACAGACTACTACTACCTCTATATACAGACTACTACTACATCTATATACAGACTACTACTACATGTATACTATATGTAGACTACTACTACATGTATACTATATGTAGACTACTACTACATGTATACTATATGTAGACTACTACTACATGTATATACTATATATAGACTACTACTACATCTATATACTATATGTAGACTACTACTACCTCTATATACTATATGTAGACTACTACCTCTATATACTATATGTAGACTACTACTACCTCTATATACAGACTACTACTACATGTATACTATATGTAGACTACTACTACATGTATACTATATGTAGACTACTACTACATGTATATACTATATATAGACTACTACTACATCTATATACTATATGTAGACTACTACTACCTCTATATACAGACTACTACTACCTCTATATACAGACTACTACTACCTCTATATACTATATACAGACTACTACTACCTCTATATACAGACTACTACTACCTCTATATACTATATACAGACTACTACTACCTCTATATATAGACTACTACTACCTCTATATACTCTATGTAGACTACTACTACATCTATATACTATATGTAGACTACTACATGTATACTATATGTAGACTACTACTACCTCTATATACAGACTACTACTACATCTATATACTATATGTAGACTACTACTATATGTAGACTACTACTACATGATTACTATATATAGACTACTACTACATGATTACTATATGTAGACTACTACTACCTCTATATACAGACTACTACTACATCTATATACTATATGTAGACTACTACTACCTCTTTATACTATATGTAGACTACTACTACATCTATATACTATATGTAGACTACTACTACATGTATACTATATGTAGACTACTACTACTACATCTATATACTATATGTAGACTACTACTACCTCTATATACTATATGTAGACTACTACTACATGTATACTATATGTAGACTACTACTACCTCTATATACTATATGTAGACTAATACTACATGTATACTATATGTAGACTACTACTACCTCTATATACTATATGTAGACTAATACTACATGTATACTATATGTAGACTACTACTACCTCTATATACTATATGTAGACTACTACTACATGTATACTATATGTAGACTACTACTACCTCTATATACAGACTACTACTACATCTATATACTATATGTAGACTACTACTACATGTATACTATATGTAGACTACTACTACCTCTATATACTATATGTAGACTACTACTACCTCTATATACAGACTACTACTACATCTATATACTATATGTAGACTACTACTACCTCTTTATACTATATGTAGACTACTACTACATGTATACTATATGTAGACTACTACTACTACTACTACATCTATATACTATATGTAGACTACTACTACCACCTCTATATACAGACTACTACTACATCTATATACTATATGTAGACTACTACTACCTCTATATACAGACTACTACTACATCTATATACTATATGTAGACTACTACTACATGTATACTATATGTAGACTACTACTACCGCTATATACAGACTACTACTACATCTATATACTATATGTAGACTACTACTAC
Source organism: Oncorhynchus kisutch (assembly GCF_002021735.2). NCBI lineage: Eukaryota > Metazoa > Chordata > Actinopteri > Salmoniformes > Salmonidae > Oncorhynchus > Oncorhynchus kisutch. The sequence continues at coordinate 4,778,557 of NC_034187.2, forward strand.
CTCTATATACAGACTACTACTACATCTATATACTATATGTAGACTACTACTACCTCTATATACAGACTACTACTACATCTATATACTATATGTAGACTACTACTACATGTATACTATATGTAGACTACTACTACCTCTATATACTATATGTAGACTACTACTACATGTATACTATATGTAGACTACTACTACCTCTATATACAGACTACTACTACATGTATACTATATGTAGACTACTACTACCTCTATATACTATATGTAGACTACTACTACCTCTATATACTATATGTAGACCACTACTACCTCTATATACAGATTACTACTACATCTATATACTATATGTAGACTACTACTACATGTATACTATATGTAGACTACTACTACCTCTATATACAGACTACTACTACATGTATACTATATGTAGACTACTACTACCTCTATATACTATATGTAGACTACTACTACCTCTATATACAGATTACTACTACATCTATATACTATATGTAGACTACTACTACCTCTATATACAGACTACTACTACCTCTATATACTATATGTAGACTACTACTACCTCTATATACAGACTACTACTACCTCTATATACAGACTACTACTACCTCTATATACTATATGTAGACTACTACTACATCTATATACTATATGTAGACTACTACTACATGTATACTATATGTAGACTACTACTACCTCTATATGTAGACTACTACTACCTCTATATACTATATGTAGACTACTACTACCTCTATATACTATATGTAGACTACTACTACATGTATACTATATGTAGACTACTACTACCTCTATATACTATATGTAGACTACTACTACATGTATACTATATGTAGACTACTACTACCTCTATATACAGACTACTACTACATCTATATACTATATGTAGACTACTACTACTACATGTATACTATATGTAGACTACTACTACCTCTATATACAGACTACTACTACATCTATATACTATATGTAGACTACTACTACATGTATACTATATGTAGACTACTACTACTGCTATATACTATATGTAGACTACTACTACCTCTATATACTATATGTAGACTACCTCTATATACAGACTACTACTACATCTATATACTATATGTAGACTACTACTACATGTATACTATATGTAGACTACTACTACATCTATATACTATATGTAGACTACTACTACCTCTATATACTATATGTAGACTACTACTACATGCATACTATATGTAGACTACTACTACCTCTATATACTATATGTAGACTTCCTCTATATACAGACTACTACTACATCTATATACTATATGTAGACTACTACTACATGTATACTATATGTAGACTACTACTACCTCTATATACAGACTACTACTACATCTATATACTATATGTAGACTACTACTACATGTATACTATATGTAGACTACTACTACATGTATACTATATGTAGACTACTACTACCTCTATATACTATATGTAGACTACCTCTATATACAGACTACTACTACATCTATATACTATATGTAGACTACTACTACCTCTATATACAGACTACTACTACATCTATATACTATATGTAGACTAATACTACCTCTATATACTATATGTAGACTACTACTACATGTATACTATATGTAGACTAATACTACATGTATACTACTACTACATCTACACTATATGTAGACAAATACTACTACTACATCTATATACTATATGTAGATGAATACAACTACTACTACATGTATACTAGATGTAGACTAATACTACATATATACTACTACTACTACTACATCTATATACTATATGTAGATGAATAGAACTACTACTACATGTATACTATATGTAGACTAATACTACATATATACTACTACTACTACATCTATATACTATATGTAGATGAATACTACTACTACAGATATACACTACCGTTTAAAGGTTTGGGGTCACTTAGAAATGTCCTTGTTTTTGAAAGAAAAGCAATTTTTTTGTCCATTTTTAAAATAACATCAAATTGATCAGAAATACAGTGTAGACATTGTTAATGTTGTAAATGACTATTGTAGCTGGAAACGGCTCAAAAAATGAAATTACTAAACGACCCCAAACTTTTGAACTGTAGTGTACATACAGTCTACTTGGCAAATAAAGTTGACTCTGACCTGCTCTCTCTCCACGGCGTAAGCCTGCAGTTGCTGCTGGAGGAACATCACGTCCTGGCTGTGGCCCCCCAGGGAGACTCTAGCATGCAGTGCCTGGATCTCCAGGTCCTTGAGAGAAATACAAATCGGTATCCTTCAATAAGACAAACTGTTACATCGACCTCAAAACATGGTTAAACTATACATTTGATATCATGGATGGTCAAGTCCTTGTATCCATAGTAGGGTCCAGACGTTACATTTCTCCAGCCCCATCCCTCGGCTTTTTTTTACTAAAACAGTTGTTTGAACTGCATTTTGCCCTTTTAAAAACGACATACCTTCTGCAAGAGCATCTGGGAGAGTTTCCCAATCTCCTCTCTGGAGACCACCAGTTGGGCCAGCTGTCTGGTCAGGTTGAGGTTCTTCTCATTCAGCTGGCTGATTTCAGTCTCTTTCTCCTTGATGCCCTTCAGGTTTAGATCAGATGTCTTAGCAAGAAGGCTACAGTTGCTCAAGTCAAGTGGATGGATGATGTCATTGGATGATGTCATTACATTTATTTTCATTTTTTTTTGTTCTCAGTTTTTTTTTTTTGTCATTTAACAGAAATCAGATTATTTATTAGATTATTATTATAATATTAAATGATCAAATGCAGGAAATACCTTCACCAGACGGTTTATCTCCACCTTTGACAGGTCATGTTTCTCGTTGTCGTTCTCTCCGTTATTCAGGGACGACTGGGTCTTGTCTTCCTGTTGGAGGATGACCACTTCCTGTTCCTGGGAGGAGTGGGTGTGGCCGAGGTGATCTACTTGCTGCTGCAGGCGCCCAATCTCCTCGTCCTTGGCGTGGATCAGCCTATCGTAGTTCTCTCTGCTCTGCTCGTGGCGTTGGTGGGCCTGCTCCAACTCATTCTGCTGCGCCAGGAGAGACTGCTGGGAGGAGAGGAGGTGCCCCCGCTGCTCCTCCACTCTCCTCTTCAGGGAGTGGCCCTCCTCCTCCAGTCCGTCTCTGGTGCTCGTCAGCTGGCTGATCTCATTCTCCAGTTCTGTGATAAAAAAAAATTGTACATCTGAATGTGACTGTCGTCAAGGCAATTCCTTTCTGCAGGACTATGAGACGGCGACTTAAAAAATAAATTTAAAAAAAGGGTATTTTGCACGAGTTACATTTTTTATTGTTCCCATTCAACCTGAATCACCTGAATCAAAACTTGAATCTGAATCACCTGAATCAAAACTTGAATCTGAATCACCTGAATCAAAACTTGAATCTGAATCACCTGAATCAAAACTTGAATCTGAATCACCTGAATCAAAACTTGAATCTGAATCACCTGAATCAAAACTTGAATCTGAATCACCTGAATCAAAACTTCCTCTTTTCTGGGGCGGATAAAGCCATGAATTTGATAAAACAGTAAAAAGGCATTATTCTCATGATTGCTGTACTAAAAGTGTCTGCCCCACTGCTGTGCCTGGTGCACTGGGACCGGCTGCTGTAGTGAGTGAGCCTTCTCACACCTCTCAGAATTGTGTGAAAACTACTACTTTGGAAGCAATAAGTTGTCCAAATTAAAAAGAGAGGACGGTCAACGCTTTCTTGTAGGTGTAATGTTTATTTCTTAATGCTCTTTACCGAACGCAAAGCACACCTATTAAACAAATCAAGACATCTGATCTGATAGGGCTTTGAAATACGTAGCACGACGGCCATCACAAGTGAAGTCGGCCACATTGCAACAAAAAGTATTTTAATTAGGATTTACATTTACCGTTAAGATTAATACATGGTGTTATATTTAAAAGTTAGCGACATAGCTAACGTGTTTTGACTTTCTACTTCCACAGGTGGTAAATTAGAACCAATCGAATTAGGCCTATATAAAAACTGTTAGTGCATCGTACATAAACGATGAAGGAAAATTAATCTCAATCGAACCCCCCCCCCCCAAAAAAAAAATCTAAATTCTGGAGCTCTATTTTGACACTAAGATATAACAAAACATTTGCATAATGTTCAACCCAAAACAATCATTGAATTATATATATTTTTTTTTATCGTATATTCCTGTTTGGACTGTTCTGCTGGTCCCTGAGGCGATCGATCTCCTCCTGATAGGGTGATCATCAGTTATTACACTTTGGGTGGGGGGGGCAATGCAATTTAAAAAACAAAAACAAAACGAATGATTAGATGGATGATTATGGCAGGCCGGGTAGTTCAGTATTGGCAGGCCGGGTAGTTCAGTATTGGCAGGCCGGGTAGTTCAGTATTGGCAGGCCGGGTAGTTCAGTATTGGCAGGCCGGGTAGTTCAGTATTGGCAGGCCGGGTAGTTCAGTATTGGCAGGCCGGGTAGTTCAGTATTGGCAGGCCGGGTAGTTCAGTATTGGCAGGCCGGGTAGTTCAGTATTGGCAGGCCGGGTAGTTCAGTATTGGCAGGCCGGGTAGTTCAGTATTGGCAGGCCGGGTAGTTCAGTATTGGCAGGCCGGGTAGTTCAGTATTGGCAGGCCGGGTAGTTCAGTATTGGCAGGCCGGGTAGTTCAGTATTGGCAGGCCGGGTAGTTCAGTATTGGCAGGCCGGGTAGTTCAGTATTGGCAGGCCGGGTAGTTCAGTATTGACAGGCCGGGTAGATCAGTATTGGCAGGCCGGGTAGTTCAGTATTGGCAGGCCGGGTAGTTCAGTATTGGCAGGCCGGGTAGTTCAGTATTGGCAGGCCGGGTAGTTCAGTATTGGCAGGCCGGGTAGTTCAGTATTGGCAGGCCGGGTAGTTCAGTCACGACAGGCCGGGTAGATCAGTCACGACAGGCCGGGTAGATCAGTCACGACAGGCCGGGTAGATCAGTCACGACAGGCCGGGTAGATCAGTCAGGGCGGGGGGGCAATGCAATTTAAAAAACAAATGTAACAACGTATTTTCTGAATACGATTTCACTAGTCTATTCCCCTTCTTAATATAGTATTGTGAACGACTTCATCATTATTTTATAAGATGACTCATATAAAGTCAGCGCCAAGTCTAGGGCCAAAAGGCTTCTCAAAAGAGTTTTTACCCCCAAGCCATAAGACTCCTGAACAGGTAATCAAAATGGCTACCCGGGCTATTTGCATTGTGTGCCCCCCCCCCCCCGACCACTCTTTCACGCTGCTGCTACTCTCTGTTTATCATATATGCAGTCACTTTAACCATATCTACATGTACATACTACCTCAATCAGCCTGACTAACAGGTGTCTGTATAGAGCCCCTCTACTGTATAGAGCCCCTCTACTGTATAGAGCCCCTCTACTGTATAGAGCCCCTCTACTGTATAGAGCCCCTCTACTGTATAGAGCCCCTCTACTGTATAGAGCCCCTCTACTGTATAGAGCCCCTCTACTGTATAGAGCCCCTCTACTGTATAGAGCCCCTCTACTGTATAGAGCCCCTCTACTGTTATTTTTCACTGTCATTTATTGTATTTCTTTACTTATCAATTGTTCACCTAATACCTATTTTTTACTTAAAAATTGCACTGTTGGTTAGGGCCTGTAAGCATTTCACTGCATTTCACTGTAAGGTCTACACTGTTGGTTAGGGCCTGTAAGCATTTCACTGTATTTCACTGTAAGGTCTACACTGTTGGTTAGGGCCTGTAAGTCAGCATTTCACTGTAAGGTCTACACTGTTGGTTAGGGCCTGTAAGTCAGCATTTCACTGTAAGGTCTACACTGTTGGTTAGGGCCTGTAAGTCAGCATTTCACTGTAAGGTCTACACTGTTGGTTAGGGCCTGTACGTAAGCATTTCACTGTAAGGTCTACACTGTTGGTTAGGGCCTGTAAGTCAGCATTTCACTGTAAGGTCTACACAGTTGGTTAGGGCCTGTAAGTCAGCATTTCACTGTAAGGTCTACACTGTTGGTTAGGGCCTGTACGTAAGCATTTCACTGTAAGGTCTACACTGTTGGTTAGGGCCTGTACGTAAGCATTTCACTGTAAGGTCTACACAGTTGGTTAGGGCCTGTAAGTCAGCATTTCACTGTAAGGTCCACACTGTTGGTTAGGGCCTGTAAGTCAGCATTTCACTGTAAGGTCTGCACTGTTGGTTAGGGCCTGTAAGTCAGCATTTCACTGTAAGGTCTACACTGTTGGTTAGGGCCTGTACGTAAGCATTTCACTGCATTTCACCTGTTGTATTCGGCACACGTGACAAATAAAGTTTGATTCGAAATGTATTTATTATGTGACGGCTACAAAACATTTGTGGGGTGACCCCAAATCATGGGCTGGTACCACCAAGGGAAAGCCTGGAGCCATAACAATGCATACAGACGAAATCATGGGCTGGTACCACCAAGGGAAAGCCTGGAGCCATAACAATGCATACAGACGAAATCATGGGCTGGTACCACCAAGGGAAAGCCTGGAGCCATAACAATGCATACAGACGAAATCATGGGCTGGTACCACCAAGGGAAAGCCTGGAGCCATAACAATGCATACAGACGAAATCATGGGCTGGTACCACCAAGGGAAAGCCTGGAGCCATAACAATGCATACAGACGAAATCATGGGCTGGTACCACCAAGGGAAAGCCTGGAGCCATAACAATGCATACAGACGAAATCATGGGCTGGTACCACCAAGGGAAAGCCTGGAGCCATAACAATGCATACAGACCAAATCATGGGCTGGTACCACCAAGGGAAAGCCTGGAGCCATTACAATGCATACAGACAAAATCATGGGCTGGTGCCACCAAGGGAAAGCCTGGAGCCATAACAATGCATACAGACGAAATCATGGGCTGGTACCACCAAGGGAAAGTCTGGAGCCATAACAATGCATACAGACGAAATCATGGGCTGGTGCCACCAAGGGAAAGCCTGGAGCCATAACAATGCATACAAACGAAATCATGGGCTGGTACCACCAAGGGAAAGCCTGGAGCCATAACAATGCATACAAACGAAATCATGGGCTGGTACCACCAAGGGAAAGCCTGGAGCCATAACAATGCATACAGACGAAATCATGGGCTGGTACCACCAAGGGAAAGCCTGGAGCCATAACAATGCATACAGACGAAATCATGGGCTGGTGCCACCAAGGGAAAGCCTGGAGCCATAACAATGCATACAAACGAAATCATGGGCTGGTACCACCAAGGGAAAGCCTGGAGCCATAACAATGCATACAAACGAAATCATGGGCTGGTACCACCAAGGGAAAGCCTGGAGCCATAACAATGCATACAGACGAAATCATGGGCTGGTACCACCAAGGGAAAGCCTGGAGCCATAACAATGCATACAGACGAAATCATGGGCTGGTACCACCAAGGGAAAGCCTGGAGCCATAACAATGCATACAGACGAAATCATGGGCTGGTACCACCAAGGGAAAGCCTGGAGCCATAACAATGCATACAGACGAAATCATGGGCTGGTACCACCAAGGGAAAGCCTGGAGCCATAACAATGCATACAGACGAAATCATGGGCTGGTACCACCAAGGGAAAGCCTGGAGCCATAACAATGCATACAAACGAAATCATGGGCTGGTACCACCAAGGGAAAGCCTGGAGCCATAACAATGCATACAGACGAAATCATGGGCTGGTACCACCAAGGGAAAGCCTGGAGCCATAACAATGCATACAAACGAAATCATGGGCTGGTACCACCAAGGGAAAGCCTGGAGCCATAACAATGCATACAGACGAAATCATGGGCTGGTACCACCAAGGGAAAGCCTGGAGCCATAACAATGCATACAGACGAAATGATGGGCTGGTACCACCAAGGGAAAGCCTGGAGCCATAACAATGCATACAGACGAAATCATGGGCTGGTACCACCAAGGGAAAGCCTGGAGCCATAACAATGCATACAGACGAAATCATGGGCTGGTACCACCAAGGGAAAGCCTGGAGCCATAACAATGCATACAGACGAAATCATGGGCTGGTACCACCAAGGGAAAGCCTGGAGCCATAACAATGCATACAGACGAAATCATGGGCTGGTACCACCAAGGGAAAGCCTGGAGCCATAACAATGCATACAGACGAAATCATGGGCTGGTGCCACCAAGGGAAAGCCTGGAGCCATAACAATGCATACAGACGAAATCATGGGCTGGTGCCACCAAGGGAAAGCCTGGAGCCATAACAATGCATACAGACGAAATCATGGGCTGGTGCCACCAAGGGAAAGCCTGGAGCCATAACAATGCATACAGACGAAATCATGGGCTGGTACCACCAAGGGAAAGCCTGGAGCCATAACAATGCATACAGACGAAATCATGGGCTGGTACCACCAAGGGAAAGCCTGGAGCCATAACAATGCATACAGACGAAATCATGGGCTGGTACCACCAAGGGAAAGCCTCACATCATATTGTAAACAACAGCAGAACAGCAAATTCTATTTACCTGTGATGATGTCCAGGGTGCGTGGCTCGGACAGGCCGGAGGGCTGGGGTCTGTTCTGCTGGTCCCTGAGGCGATCGATCTCCTCCTGATAGGGTGATCATCAGTTATTACACTTGTATTGCATTTTTCATTACATCAATTAATTATCTAAAAGTGCTTTTAAAGCAGGGGGGGGACGACGACAATGCAATTATTTTTTACATTATTTTTAAACTAATGATTAAATGGACAATCACGACAGGCCGGGTAGTTCAGTCGCGGCAGGCCGGGTAGATCAGTCGCGGCAGGCCGGGTAGATCAGTCGCGGCAGGCCGGGTAGATCAGTCGCGACAGGCCGGGTAGATCAGTCGCGACAGGCCGGGTAGATCAGTCGCGACAGGCCGGGTAGATCAGTCGCGACAGGCCGGGTAGATCAGTCGCGACAGGCCGGGTAGATCAGTCGCGGCAGGCCGGGTGGGTAGATCAGTCGCGACAGGCCGGGTAGATCAGTCGCGACAGGCCGGGTAGATCAGTCGCGGCAGGCCGGGTAGATCAGTCGCGGCAGGCCGGGTAGATCAGTCGCGGCAGGCAGGCCGGGTAGATCAGTCGCGGCAGGCCGGGTAGATCAGTCGCGGCAGGCCGGGTAGATCAGTCGCGGCAGGCCGGGTAGATCAGTCGCGACAGGCCGGGTAGATCAGTCGCGACAGGCCGGGTAGATCAGTCGCGACAGGCCGGGTAGATCAGTCGCGACAGGCCGGGTAGATCAGTCGCGGCAGGCCGGGTAGATCAGTCGCGACAGGCCGGGTAGATCAGTAGCGACAGGCCGGGTAGATCAGTCGCGACAGGCCGGGTAGATCAGTCGCGGCAGGCCGGGTAGATCAGTCGCGGCAGGCCGGGTAGATCAGCCGCGGCAGGCCGGGTAGATCAGCCGCGGCAGGCCGGGTAGATCAGCCGCGGCAGGCCGGGTAGATCAGTCGCGACAGGCCGGGTGGGTAGATCAGTCGCGACAGGCCGGGTGGGTAGATCAGTCGCGACAGGCCGGGTGGGTAGATCAGTCGCGACAGGCCGGGTGGGTAGATCAGTCGCGACAGGCCGGGTAGATCAGTCGCGACAGGCCGGGTAGATCAGTCGCGACAGGCCGGGTAGATCAGTCACGACAGGCCGGGTAGATCAGTCACGACAGGCCGGGTAGATCAGTCACAACAGGCCGGGTAGATCAGTGAGAAGGGTAGGAGCGGAGTTGAAGATGAACTTTCATTTCCCCGAGGGGAAAAGTAACTTAGGCACACAGTACTGCTGTATACAAAATGGACACTGTACATTACACACTCAACATGTGTCTCAAGGTGTACTTGTCACTATCCAAATAAGCCATAATAAATAGCATAACAGATATATTGCACGTTACCCATGTCATACATATTGTAGACCTACCTTCAGGTGGCTGTTGTCTTCCTTCATGCCTCCCAGCTGCTTGTCCTTCTCCTCCAGAGCTCCTCTCAGGGTCTCAGCCTCCTGGGTGGCTGCCTGGACCCCGGCCTCCAGCTCCCTCTGGGTGGCGGCCATGTTGGCTCTCAGGCTCTCCGTGAAGGAGTCCTTCTCCTGGAGATTCACATTTAGAATCATAAAAAAAAAAGTGCAATCTGCAATTCCTACATGCATTTTTTTGACTTATAAATTAATGATACATAAACATTGATTATAATAAACGATATAACTTATAAATGTCTCATGAGCTTCGTTCAACTGTCTAACCCCATCGGAACGCAAACGTTTCACTCCATTGTTTGTAAACAACGTAATTGTAAACAAACGCTGTATAGCTCCAACACATGGTTACATTTATCATGTTGATCTTGTAGTCAGTCCTTGTATCCATAGCTTGGTCTACGAATTATGAGAGTCATGACATTTCTGCAGCCATATCTATCCATAACACCCCCGAAAGGTGGCGGGCGTGACCGCCTTGTAGTTGTTTTAACTGCAGATTGACCCTTTAAAATGTCAGAAAGGTCTGTCACAGAGTTCGATAAAAGGACTCATGGATATATATATATATATATCTGTTATAAGACAAAAGATGAGTCCTCTATCTAACTCTATGGTATGTCAGCTGACCTGGAGGAGGTCGGTCAGCTGTTTCTGTCCGGCCACGGTGATGGACAGCATCTCGTTGGTGTCTCTGTGGTCGGAGGACATCTGCTCCACGTCTCTTTTAAGCTGGGATATCTCCAGATCCTTCTCCTGGTTCAGCCTCACTGTCCGCTCATGCTCCGTCTACAATCAAATCAAACTTTCTTTATATAGCACTTCAAAACAAAACATTTGGTTCAAAGTCAACGCTTAACAAATGACATTAAAATAATAAACAAAGTGAGAAAGATAAAAACTACTTTCTAGAAAAATATGATTATGAAGACAGATCAATATGATAATGAAGACAGAAATATGATAATGAAGACAGATCAATATGATAATGAAGACAGATCAATATGATAATGAAGACAGATCAATATGATAATGAAGACAGATCAATATGATAATGAAGACAGAAATATGATAATGAAGACAGATCAATATGATGAAGACAGAAATACGATAATGAAGACAGATCAATATGATAATGAAGACAGATCAATATGATAATGAAGACGGATCAATATGATAATGAAGACAGATCAATATGATAATGAAGACGGATCAATATGATAATGAAGACAGATCAATATAATGAAGACAGCATCCTAATGCAGCAGCCCCTGGCTGGTCTAACAGCATCCTAATGATAAATGAAGATACTAAGTGTCCTGGCTGGTCTAATGATAAATGAAGATACTAAGTGTCCTGGCTGGTCTAATGATAAATGAAGATACTAAGTGTCCTGGCTGGTCTAATGATAAATGAAGATACTAAGTGTCCTGGCTGGTCTAATGATAAATGAAGATACTAAGTGTCCTGGCTGGTCTAATGATAAATGAAGATACTAAGTGTCCTGGCTGGTCTAACAGCATCCTAATGATAAATGAAGATACTAAGTGTCCTGGCTGGTCTAACAGCATCCTAATGATAAATGAAGATACTAAGTGTCCTGGCTGGTCTAATGATAAATGAAGATACTAAGTGTCCTGGCTGGTCTAATGATAAATGAAGATACTAAGTGTCCTGGCTGGTCTAATGATAAATGAAGATACTAAGTGTCCTGGCTGGTCTAATGATAAATGAAGATACTAAGTGTCCTGGCTGGTCTAACAGCATCCTAATGATAAATGAAGATACTAAGTGTCCTGGCTGGTCTAATGATAAATGAAGATACTAAGTGTCCTGGCTGGTCTAACAGCATCCTAATGATAAATGAAGATACTAAGTGTCCTGGCTGGTCTAATGATAAATGAAGATACTAAGTGTCCTGGCTGGTCTAATGATAAATGAAGATACTAAGTGTCCTGGCTGGTCTAACAGCATCCTAATGCAGCAGCCTCTGGCTGGTCAAACTCCTTCCACGGACGGCCGAGCGTCAGCGGATCATTGCCCCTCCTTTGGTCTTCATTGATGAAATAAAGTCACAAATTAGTTAGGAACTCCACTCACTTGGTTGTCTAGGTCCTAATTGAAAAAAAAACAACTGCAGACACTAGTCCCTCTACGAAATGAGTTCGACACCCCTGGCATAGAATGTCTGCATATGTTCAAATCCAGCCTACGGGACTTTGACATAACCTCTCTCTGTACCTGCCCACTGACATCCATCTCTCTCTGTTCAATAACATCAGAAAATAGCTTGAAAATATCTAGAATATATATATAGAAAAATTAAATGTAGATAGATAAATTGATTAAAACAACAGTGGACCTGTAGTGCCGAGGCGTCCATGGAGCGGGCAGCGGTCAGCTCCTCAATGGTCTGCTGGTACTGCCAGGTCTGCTCCTGTAGGCCCTTCTCTGCCTGGCCCAGTTCCCCTTCCAGCTGGCTCTTCTCCAGCTTCAGAGCCTTGATACGAGTGTCCTTCTCCAGGACGGTCCTGGTGAGAGCAGCCTGAACCTCCCTGACCTGTCTGGCCAGCTCCTCTATCCTCCCCTGGGCCTGCTCAGCCTCCGTCTTCAGCCTCTGCTTCTCCATCTTCATCTCGTAGTCTTCTGACATCATCTTCTCCTGGGAGCTCCTCATCTCTGCCAGTTCTCTCCTGAGCACTTCCAGCTGCTCTATGGACGCCCCGGATTCTCTCCCTCTCTCCCCAGCCTCACACAGCTCTGCCCGGGCAGCCGACAGCTGCTCCTCCCTCTCCTGTATGGATCTCTGGAACTCCTGGGTCTCCCTGCGTGCCTCTTTTCCCATCTCTGTTGCCCGTCCAAGTTTGTCTCTCAGCTCCTTAACGGTGTCCTCCAGCTGCTGCTTGCCCATGTGTAGATCGTTGAGAGTGAAGGCACTGTGGCTCAGTTTCTCCTGCTGGGCCTTTAGCTCTTGCTGCAGCGCCACCCTCTGGTCGGCGGTGGTACTGAGCTCTGATTGGAGCCGAGCCACAACGGCTTCAGATTCCTTCAGCTGAACAGAGAGCTGCTCCTTCACCGAGATGACATGCTGTAACGTGGAGACGCAACACAATGAAACAGCATGTCCATAACCTTGTCTCGGTCGTGTTACTTTGCTGCGCATCTGACGAATATAAACTTTGGAGACTTGTTTGTACGGCATAACACAAATGTGAGTGACAAACCATAATTTGATCACGTAAACCTCGTCTTTAAATAAATTCACAATGAAATGACCCATTTCCCTGTTAAAATACAAAACAAGCAAACCCCACAGTGTAGTCTGTACAAATGCAAACCAGACCTGTGTAGCCTGCTGGTTCTGTTGGTCCAGTTCTTCCAGCTCGTTGAGGAGGGTATCTCGTTCCTCCTGGATCTCGCTCAACGACTGCTCACTCTTCTCTAGCTCTGCCCTCAGCCCTGATAGCTGCTCTGTGGCGGATGGGGAGGACTCCCCTCCATCAAGGCTGTCTGACTCCACTCTCTCCTCGGCCCTGGCAAGCCTCTCCTGTAGATTCCGCTGAGGAAGAAAAAAGAAAAATATATAAAAATAAAATAAAAATGGTCAACAATAATGAAATAATTCAACTGAAAATAGCTCTCATCGAACAGCAAACGGCAATGTAGAAAACCCTTCTCAGGGCCCTCACCCTCTCTGAGGCAACTGATTGCAATCTAACACTTTATTCCTAGTTATATGTACCTATCTACCTCAATTATTGCATACTCCTGTTATCATTAGTCATTGACTCAGTACTGGTACCCTGTGTATAGAGCCTAGTTATCATTACTCAGTACTGGTACCCTGTGTATATAGTCTAGTTATCAATACTCATTGACTCAGTACTGGTACCCTGTGTATATAACCTAGTTATCATTACTCAGTACTGGTACCCTGTGTATAGAGCCTAGTTATCATTACTCAGTACTGGTACCCTGTGTATATAGCCTAGTTATCATTACTCAGTACTGGTACCCTGTGTATAGAGCCTAGTTATCATTACTCAGTACTGGTACCCTGTGTATAGAGCCTAGTTATCGTTACTCAGTACTGGTACTCTGTGTATAGAGCCTAGTTATCGTTACTCAGTACTGGTACCCTGTGTATATAGCCTAGTTATCATTACTCAGTACTGGTACTCTGTGTATAGAGCCTAGTTATCGTTACTCAGTCCTGGTACCCTGTGTATATAGCCTAGTTATCATTACTCAGTACTGGTACCCTGTGTATATAGCCTAGTTATCATTACTCAGTACTGGTACCCTGTGTATATAGTCTAGTTATCAATACTCATTGACTCAGTACTGGTACCCTGTGTATATAGCCTAGTTATCATTACTCAGTACTGGTACTCTGTGTATAGAGCCTAGTTATCGTTACTCAGTCCTGGTACCCTGTGTATATAGCCTAGTTATCATTACTCAGTACTGGTACCCTGTGTATATAGCCTAGTTATCATTACTCAGTACTGGTACCCTGTGTATATAGTCTAGTTATCAATACTCATTGACTCAGTACTGGTACCCTGTGTATATAGCCTAGTTATCATTACTCAGTACTGGTACTCTGTGTATAGAGCCTAGTTATCGTTACTCAGTCCTGGTACCCTGTGTATATAGCCTAGTTATCATTACTCTGTACTCTGTGTATATAACCTAGTTATCATTACTCAGTACTGGTACCCTGTGTATATAACCTAGTTATCATTACTCAGTACTGGTACCCTGTGTATATAGCCTAGTTATCATTACTCAGTACTGGTACCCTGTGTATATAGCCTAGTTATCATTACTCAGTCCTGGTACCCTGTGTATATAGCCTAGTTATCATTACTCAGTCCTGGTACCCTGTGTATATAGCCTAGTTATCATTACTCAGTCCTGGTACCCTGTGTATATAGCCTAGTTATCATTACTCAGTACTCTGTGTATATAACCTAGTTATCATTACTCAGTACTGGTACCCTGTGTATATAACCTAGTTATCATTACTCAGTACTGGTACCCTGTGTATATAACCTAGTTATCATTACTCAGTACTGGTACCCTGTGTATATAACCTAGTTATCATTACTCAGTCCTAGATAACTAGAGAGTAAACAAACCCCCACCTTCTCCTTCCTCAACGTCCCGATGACGGTGTTGAGTTCTAGAATGTCAGCGTGTTCCACCTCCATCTTTGTTTCACTCTGTTCCAAACACAATCATTTAAAGCAGGAACGATCACAGAATAAACTACAGATTTCAACCACATTGTAAATACATTACGTGATAGATACCTGAAGACTCTTCAGTCTAGAGATCTCCTTCTCTGCACCTTGAAAAAGATGACCAAAAAAAGAAGTTGGGAGTTAACTTGAGCTTTTGACAAATAACTAAAACCCACTCAAGGGATAGAATCAATTCCCTTTCCTTTCAATTCAATCAGTAACCTGAACAGAAAATCTGAATTTCAGTTTACCCTCACTATACTTTGTGTTTGTTTATATTGTATTATACATTTGTAAATGAGACCTAAGTCTCACAATATATCTTACCTGTTATAAATAAATGTTCAATCATTTTTGGGGGGAATAAATATTGAGACTGTACCTGCGAGAGCATTCCTCAGCCCCTGTATCTCTTGGTCTAGCTGAGCCTTGTTCCGGGCTTTCCCCTCCTGTTCCTGAACACGTGACTGGAGCTCTGTGACAGACGTCTGCAGCCGAGTGTAGTTCTGCAGCAGCTCAGCGTTCTCTGCCTGCGCCTCCTCTTTCTCCTGCTGCAGCGTGGCCTGTCTCTTCCCTGCCTCCTCTAGATTAGCTGTCAGCTCCTTCAGCTGCTCATCCTGCTCCTCCTTCAGACGCTCCTCCGCTGCCTCCTGTAGGGACTGGATAGTGTTCTGGAGGTCTGAGAGCATGTAGGACTCCTGAAGAGCGTTGGCTGTGGCTGAACTAGTAGCTGGAAGGGTTTGGATACAGAGAGTAACACGTAAGGGAAATGTGTGAGAGTCTTAGGTCAGGGTGGAGAAATCAGTCACAGGTACAGTGCATTGGGAGAGTGTTGAGACACTTCCCTTTGTCGACATTTTGTTACGTTACAGCCTTATTCTAAAATGGATTAAATACATTTATTTGATCAATCTACACACAATACCCCACAATGACATCACAATACCCCATAGTGACATCACAATACCCCATTGTGACATCACAATACCCCATAGTGACAAAGTAAAAACAGGTTTTTAGAAATATTATTTACATAAATGTATTCAGATCCTTTGCTACGAGACTGTAAATGGAGCTCAGGTCCATCCTGCTTCCATTGATCATCCTTGAGATATTTCTACAACTTGATTTGAGTCCAGCTGTGGTAAATTCAATTGATTGGACATGATTTGGAAAGGCAGACACCTGTCTATATAATGTCCCACAGTTGACAGTGCATGTCAAAGCAAAAACGAAGCCTTGAGGTTTAATTTTAATTGTAAAAGGAATTGTCCGTAGAGCTCAGAGACAGGATTGTGTCGAGGCACAGATCTGGGGAAGGGTACCAAAACATTTCTGTAGCATAGAAGGTCACCAAGAACACAGTGGCCTCCATCGTTCTTAAATGGAAGAAGTTTAGAACCACTGATTCTTCCTGGAGCTGGCTGCCCGGCCAAACTGAGCAATCTGAGGAGAAGGGCCTTGGTCAGGGAGGTGACCAAGAACCCGGTGGTCACTCTGACAGAGCTCCAGAGTTCCTCTGTGGAGATGGGAGAATCTTCCAGAAGGACAACCATCTCCGCAGCACTCCACCAATCAGGTATTTATGGTAGAGTGGCCAGATGGAAGCCACTTCTCAGTAAAAAGGCACATGACAGTCTACTTGGAGTTTGCCAAAAGGCACCTAAAGGACTCTCAGACCATGAGAAACAAGATTCTCTGGCCTGATGAAACAAAAATTGAACTCTTTGGCTTGAATGCCAAGCATCACGTCTGGAGGAAACGTGGCACCTTCCCTACGGTGAAGCATGGTGGTGGCAGCATAATGCTGTGGGGATGTTTTTCAGAGGCAGGGACTGGGAGACAGAATCAAGGGAAAGATCAACAGAGCAAAGTACAGCGATATCCTGAAAGAAAACCTGCTCCAGAGCACTCAGAACTTCAGACTGGGGTGAAGGTTCAACTTCAAATAGGACAATGACCCTAAGCACACAGCCAAGATAACGCAGGAGTTGCTTCGGGACAAGTTTCTGAATGTCCTTGAGTGGCCCAGCCAGATCGAACATCTCTGAAGACCTGAAAATAGCTGTGCAGCAACGCGCCCCAACCAACCTGACAGAGCTTGAGAGAATCTGCAGAGAAAAATGGGAGAAACTCCCCAAATACAGGTGTGCCAAGCTTGTAGCGTCACACCCAAGAAGACTCGAGGCTGTAATCGCTGCCAAAGCTGCTTCAACAAAGTACTGAGTAAAGGGTCTGAATAGTTATGTAAAATGTGATATTTCAGTCTGTTCCTGTTCCTCCCTCCCAGTCTGTCCCTGTTCCTCCCTCCCAGTCTGTCCCTGTTCCTCCCTCCCAGCCTGTTCCTGTTCCTCCCTCCCAGCCTGTTCCTGTTCCTCCCTCCCAGTCTGTCCCTGTTCCTCCCTCCCAGCCTGTCCCTGTTCCTCCATCCCAGCCTGTCCCTGTTCCTCCCTCCCAGTCGGTTCCTGTTCCTCCCTCCCAGTCGGTTCCTGTTCCTCCCAGTCTGTTCCTGTTCCTCCCAGTCTGTTCCTCCCTCCCAGTCTGTTCCTCCCTCCCAGTCTGTTCCTCCCTCCCAGTCTGTTCCTCCTCCCTCCAGTCTGTTCCTCCCTCCCAGTCTGTTCCTGTTCCTCCCTCCCTCCCAGTCTGTTCCTGTTCCTCCCTCCCAGTCTGTTCCTGTTCCTCCCTCCCTCCCTCCAGTCTGTTCCTGTTCCCTCCCTCCCTCCCAGTCTGTTCCTGTTCCTCCCTCCCTCCCAGTATGTTCCTGTTCCTCCCTCCCTCCCTCCCAGTCTGTTCCTGTTCCTCCCTCCCTCTCCTCCCAGTCTGTTCCTGTTCCTCCCTCCCTCCCTCCCAAGTCTGTTCCTGTTCCTCCTCCCTCCCTCCCAGTCTGTTCCTGTTCCTCCCTCCCTCCCAGTCTGTTCCTGTTCCTCCCTCCCTCCCAGTCTGTTCCTGTTCCTCCCTCTCTCCCTCCCAGTCTGTTCCTGTTCCTCCCTCCCTCCCTCCCAGTCTGTTCCTGTTCCTCCCTCCCTCCCTCCCAGTCTGTTCCTGTTCCTCCCTCCCAGTCTGTTCCTGTTCCTCCCTCCCTCCCAGTATTTCCTGTTCCTCCTCCTCCCTCCCTCCCAGTCTGTTCCTGTTATTCCCTCCCTCCCCCCTCCCAGTCTGTTCCTGTTATTCCCTCCCTCCCTCCCTCCCAGTCTGTTCCTATTCCTCCCTCCCTCCCTCCCTCCCTCCCTCCCAGTCTGTTCCTGTTCCTCCCTCCCTCCCTCCCAGTCTGTTCTGTTCCTCCCTCCCTCCCAGTCCTGTTCCTGTTCCTCCCTCCCTCCCTCCCAGTCTGTTTCCTGTTCCTCCCTCCCTCCCTCCCAGTCTGTTCCTGTTCCTCCCTCCCTCCCAGTCTGTTCCTGTTCCTCCCTCCCTCCCTCCCAGTCTGTTCCTTGTCCTCCCTCCCTCCCTCCCTCCCAGTCTGTTCCTGTTCCTCCCCTCCCTCCCCCGTCTGTTTCCTGTCCTCCCAGTCTGTTCCATGTTCCTCCCTCCATCCCTCCCAGTCTGTTTCCTGTTCCTCCCTCCCTCCCTCCCAGTCTGTTCGCTGTTCCTCCCTCCCTCCCAGTCCTGTGCCTGTTCCTCCCTCCCTCCCAGTCTTTCCATGTCCTCTCCTCCCTCCCAGTCTGTTCCTGTTCCTCCCTCTCTCCCTCCCAGTCTGTTCCTGATTCCTCCCTCGCCTCCCTCCCAGTCTGTTCCTGTTCCATCCCTCACTCCCTCCCAGTCTGTTCCTGGTTCCTCCCTCCCGAGTCTGTTTCCTGTTCCTCCCTCCTCCCAGTACTGTTCCCGTATCCTCCCTCCTCTCCTCCCTATGCTGTTCCTGTTATTCCCCTCCCTCCCCCCCTCCCAGTCTGTTCCTGTTATTCCCTCCCTCCCTCCCTCCCAGTCTGTTCCTATTCCTCCCTCCCTCCCTCCCTCCCAGTCTGTTCCTGTTCCTCCCCTCCCGTCTTTCCCCTCCCCAGCGTTCCTGTTCCTGTCTCCTCCCTCCCTCCCAGTCTGTTCCTGTTCCTCCCTCCCTCCCTCCCAGTCTGTTCCTGTTCCTCCCTCCCTCCCTCCCGTCTGTTCCTGTCTCCTCCCTCCCTCCCAGTCTGTTCCTGTTCCTCCCTCCCTCCCAGTCTGTTCCTGTTCCTCCCTCCCTCCCAGTCTGTTCCTGTTCCTCCCTCCCTCCCAGTCTTTTCCTGTTCCTCCCTCCCTCCCAGTCTGTTCCTGTTCCTCCCTCCTTCCCAGTCTGTTCCTGTTCCTCCCTCCCTCCCAGTCTGTTCCTGTTCCTCCCTCACTCCCAGTCGGTTCCTGTTCCTCCCCTCCTTCCCAGTCTGTTCCTGTTTCCTCCCTCCCAGTCTGTTCCTGTTCCTCCCTCACTCCCAGTCGTTCCTGTTCCTCCTCCCTCACTCACTCCCAGTCTGTTCCTGTTCCTCCCTCCCAGTCTGTTCCTGTTCCTCCCTCCCAGTCTGTCCCTGTTCCTCCCTCCCAGTCTGTTCCTGTTCCTCCCTCCCAGTCTGTTCCTGTTCCTCCCCCCTCCCTCCCAGTATGTTCCTGTTCCTCCCTCCCTCCCTCCCAGTCTGTTCCTGTTATTCCCTCCCTCCCCCCCTCCCAGTCTGTTCCTGTTATTCCCTCCCTCCCTCCCGTCTGTTCCTATTCCTCCCTCCCTCCCTCCCTCCCTCCCAGTCTGTTCCTGTTCCCTCCCTCCCTCCCTCCCAGTCTGTTCCTGTTCCTCCCTCCCTCCCAGTCTGTTCCTGTTCCTCCCTCCCTCCCTCCCTCCCAGTCTGTTCCTGTTCCTCCCTCCCTCCCTCCCAGTCTGTTCCTGTTTCCTCCCTCCCTCCCAGTCTGTTCCTGTTCCTCCCCTCCCTCCCTCCCAGTCTGTTCCTGTTCCTCCCTCCCTCCCTCCCTCCCAGTCTGTTCCTGTTCCTCCCTCCCTCCCAGTCTGTTCCTGTTCCTCCCTCCCTCCCAGTCTGTTCCTGTTCCTCCCTCCCCTCCCAGTCTGTTCCTGTTCCTCCCTCCCTCCCAGTCTGTTCCTGTTCCTCCCTCCCTCCCAGTCTGTTCCTGTTCCTCCCTCCTTCCCAGTCTGTTCCTGTTCCTCCCTCACTCCCAGTCGGTTCCTGTTCCTCTCCTCACTCACTCCCAGTCTGTTCCTGTTCCTCCCTCACTCACTCCCAGTCTGTTCCTGTTCCTCCCTCCCAGTCTGTTCCTGTTCCTCCCTCCCAGTCTGTCCCTGTTCCTCCCTCCCAGTCTGTCCCTGTTTCCTCCCTCCCAGTCTGTCCCTGTTCCTCCCTCCCAGTCTGTCCCTGTTCCTCCCTCCCAGTCTGTCCCTGTTCCTCCCTCCCAGTCTGTCCCTGTTCCTCCCTCCCAGTCTGTCCCTGTTCCTCCCTCCCAGTCTGTTCCTGTTCCTCCCTCCCAGTCTGTTCCTCCCTCCCAGTCTGTTCCTGTTCCTCCCTCCCAGTCTGTCCCTGTTCCTCCCTCCCAGTCTGTCCCTGTTCCTCCCTCCCAGTCTGTCCCTGTTCCTCCCTCCCAGTCTGTCCCTGTTCCTCCCTCCCAGTCTGTCCCTGTTCCTCCCTCCCAGTCTGTCCCTGTTCCTCCCTCCCAGTCTGTTCCTCCTCCTCACCTCCAGTCTGTTCCTCCTCCTCTCCTCCAGTCTGTTTCTGTTCCTCCAGCTCCTCTATCCTCTCCTCGTACTCTGCCAGCTCGTCCCGGTGGCGCCGGATGACGTCGGCCATCTTCTGTCTCTGAGCGTCCTGCAGCGCTGCTAACTCATGCTGGTGCTCATCTACCTCACGACCCATCTCCTCACGCAGCTCCTGTTCCAGTAGAATAGAATCATATAGAATGTTCCACAGAAAGAGGAATAGAGACAGTCAGTCTCTCTTAGTCCAAGCAGGATTTAAAACAATATTTTTTGACATTTGATTCATAAAGCCCTTTTTAGATAAACAGTTGGCAAAATAGGTCTACAGCAAGGCTCTCCAACCCTGTTCCTGGAGAGATACCCTCCTGTAGGTTTTAACTCCAACCCTGTTCCTGGAGAGATACCCTCCTGTAGGTTTTAACTCCAACCCTGTTCCTGGAGAGATACCCTCCTGTAGGTTTTAACTCCAACCCTGTTCCTGGAGAGATACCCTCCTGTAGGTTTTAACTCCAACCCTGTTCCTGGAGAGAAACCCTCCTGTAGGTTTTTAACTCCAACTCAGTTCCTGGGGAGATACCCTCCTGTAGGTTTAAACTCCAACCCTGTTCCTGAAGAGAAACCCTCCTGTAGGTTTAAACTCCAACCCTGTTCCTGGAGAGAAACCCTCCCGTAGGTTTAAACTCCAACCCTGTTCCTGAAGAGAAACCCTCCCGTAGGTTTAAACTCCAACCCTGTTCCTGAAGAGAAACCCTCCTGTAGGTTTTAACTCCAACCCTGTTCCTGGAGAGAAACCCATCTTGTTCGTTTTCACTCAAACCCTAATCTAGTGGTACCTGATCTGAGGGTATCTCTCCAGGAACAGGGTTGGAGTGAAAACCTACAGGAGGGTGTCTCTCCAGGAACAGGGTTGAAGTGAAAACCTACAGGAGGGTTTCTCTCCAGGAACAGGGTTGGAGAGCCCTGTTTTACAGTAACCCAGCCTAGACTCCCAAGGAGAAAGCACATGCAAACTCCCACCTTGATGATCCTCTGAAGCTTCAGGACCTCTCCCTGGTCACCGTTTCCTGCCCCTGGGGCTACGGATGCCTGAAAAAAAATTAGAAATATCAGAATTAAGATATGATTCCATCCCTCAATTTAAAAAATGTAAGTTATGTGTATGTATTACTAGAGAAGAAACCTCTGAATTTCATACCAAGGATTTTTTTTGTAGGAATTTGACACGAACCTTTAGAATCAGTACAGTAAAACGGTAATAGATCAAATGTGTTATAGTTGACGTAATGAACGATGTTGAAAAATAAATAAAACACCCTACCTGAGACACGCGTCTCCAATGGGAGACCTCAGCCTCCAGCCTCATCACCTCCGTAGACAGACGGTTAATCTCCTGCTGGGACCAGATCACGTCACCGAAGTCCATCTCGTCGCTGCCATGGAAACCCTGGTGGTGGGGGGCCCCCAGGGGGCGGGACATGTAAGAGGAAGAGGTGGTGGTGGTGGAGGCGGTGGTGACAGGAAGTATGGCAGGGTCGGAAGTAGCTGATTGAGCAGAGTGCTGTAGTTTCTGAACCTCTTCCTGTAGTCCACTCTGACGGGCTTTCAGGTGACTGATCTCCACCTGGACAGGTGACACGACGACACAGTTTAGAAGTAGCGCGGACACATCCAGTAACTTACTTGCAGGTTTAAAGGTACAAAAAAATAGTAATGTCAGATCGATACCAGCACGTTGTGAAACGCTCCCTCCGAAAAACTGTAGCTATCTATCCATATTCCAAGAGGATGACATTTTCACATTTCATTGAGTGTATAATATAGTTCTATGTATCAGACCGTACATCTTTCTGTTGCATCATGGTCCTGTATTCAGCTGACTGCTGTTTATTCTGGATCTCTGAGGCCTCCAGCTTCTCCTCCAGCTCGGCATGGATCCTCTTTAAACGCACGTACTGAAACAAACAATAATTTAAGTCCTCCTCCAGTCTCCCTTTTCACCTCATTTAAATATGGATTTAATGAACTGATAAATAGGTGGTCCGGGTATAACATGACATGGTACTAGTGGGTGGGTGGGGGGGGGTCCTCTTTTGTTCCCCAAGCGAGGGTGGGGCTGATATCCCAAATTACCATCAGACCTACTCTTTGAAGTTTGAAGTTGTCAAAAAAATATATACTATTTCGCCCAAAAAATGTTTTTTTTTACCCTTAAAAACCCTCATACTGCAACACAGAGAAACAGGAGAGCGTACATAACCAACTATCAGACTCCAATAAACACACATGGAATCTGTTACAAATATATACTTTTGGGACTGCGGTCACAAACACTATTAAATCTAGTCCTGGATTTCAAAGCATAACTCAACAGAGAATCTGAATTAAAATAGTTTTTTAGTCCAGGATTAGGCTTCAAAATGTTGTGTGTTGGAAACGCGTCTCCTATTATGGTAAGAATCCTCGTACCTCAGCCTCCACTTGCTCCTGCTTAGAACTGGACACCAGCAGCTCAGTGGAAGCATCTGAAAGAAATGTATGAGATACTGTGTAATAACAAGTGGACTACCAATCACAGCCATGCATCCTCCAAAATAAGATTTGCTAAACCAATCAAGTTTTAGTTCAACACTTTATTTGTACTGGGTGTGTCTTGTCCTAATATACAGGGTTGTTGTTAGCCAGTAATTGTACCTACTGTCTTAATATACAGGGTTGTTGATAGCCAGTAATTGTACCTACTGTCTTAATATACAGGGTTGTTGTTAGCCAGTAATTGTACCTACTGTCTTAATATACAGGGTTGTTGTTAGCCAGTAATTGTACCTACTGTCTTAATATACAGGGTTGTTGTTAGCCAGTAATTGTACCTACTGTCTTAATATACAGGGTTGTTGTTAGCCAGTAATTGTACCTACTGTCTTAATATACAGGGTTGTTGATAGCCAGTAATTGTACCTACTGTCTTAATATACAGGGTTGTTGTTAGCCAGTAATTGTACCTACTGTCTTAATATACAGGGTTGTTGTTGTTAGCCAGTAATTGTACCTACTGTCTTAATATACAGGGTTGTTGTTGTTAGCCAGTAATTGTACCTACTGTCTTAATATACAGGGTTGTTGTTGTTAGCCAGTAATTGTACCTACTGTCTTAATATACAGGGTTGTTGTTAGCCAGTAATTGTACCTACTGTCTTAATATACAGGGTTGTTGTTAGCCAGTAATTGTACCTACTGTCTTAATATACAGGGTTGTTGTTGTTAGCCAGTAATTGTACCTACTGTCTTAATATACAGGGTTGTTGTTGTTAGCCAGTAATTGTACCTACTGTCTTAATATACAGGGTTGTTGTTAGCCAGTAATTGTACCTACTGTCTTAATATACAGGGTTGTTGTTAGCCAGTAATTGTACCTACTGTCTTAATATACAGGGTTGTTGTTAGCCAGTAATTGTACCTACTGTCTTAATATACAGGGTTGTTGTTGTTAGCCAGTAATTGTACCTACTGTCTTAATATACAGGGTTGTTGTTGTTAGCCAGTAATTGTACCTACTGTCTTAATATACAGGGTTGTTGTTAGCCAGTAATTGTACCTACTGTCTTAATATACAGGGTTGTTGTTAGCCAGTAATTGTACCTACTGTCTTAATATACAGGGTTGTTGTTGTTAGCCAGTAATTGTACCTACTGTCTTAATATACAGGGTTGTTGTTGTTAGCCAGTAATTGTACCTACTGTCTTAATATACAGGGTTGTTGTTGTTAGCCAGTAATTGTACCTACTGTCTTAATATACAGGGTTGTTGTTAGCCAGTAATTGTACCTACTGTCTTAATATACAGGGTTGTTGTTAGCCAGTAATTGTACCTACTGTCTTAATATACAGGGTTGTTGTTAGCCAGTAATTGTCGGTTTTTGGCCGATTAAAAAAAATGAATAGCCGATAAATAAAGTAGTTGCCAGGAAAATTGTCCGGGAGAATGTTTTCAATGACAGAAATATCAGTCGATGTAAACACAGTCATGGTTATCGGTCTATAGGTTAATTAGCAAAACAGTTTGGAATTAAATTGTGGCGTGTATTTCCGTGAGTCTGCATGTGCCCCAGTATCTGTACTTTAGAGACGTTGACTGTTGTTTAGGGTCATGGCACTCCTACAGGACCCGCCCCTACCCCCCCACTCCTGTTCCTCTACCCTAGGACCCCCCCACAACCCCCCCCCACTCCTGTTCCTCTACCCTAGGACCCCCCCTACCCCCCCACTCCTGTTCTCTAACCTAGGACCCGCCCCTACCCGCCCACTCCTGTGCCTCTACCCTAGGCCCCGCCCCTACCCCCCCCTCCTGGTCCTCTACCCTAGGCCCTGCCCCTACACCCCACACACCTGTTCCTCTACCCTAGGACCCACCCCTACCCCCCCACTCCTGTTCCTCTACCCTAGGACCCACCCCTACCCCCCCCCCCCCCCCCCCCACTCCTGTTCCTCTACCCTTGGACCACCCGTACCCCCCCCCCACACACTCCTGTTCCTCTACCCTAGGCCCCGCCCCTACCCCCCCACACTCCTGTTCCTCTACCCTAGGACCCCCCCCCCCCCCCCACTCCTGTTCCTCTACCCTAGGACCCACCCCCCCACTCCTGTTCCTCTACCCTAAGCCCCGCCCCTACCCCCCCACTCCTGGTCCTCTACCCTAGGCCCCGCCCCCACCCCCCCACTCCTGTTCCTCTACCCTAGGCCCCGCCCCTACCCCCCCCCCCCCCACTCCTGTGCCTCTACCCTAGGACCCTCCCCTACCCCCCCACTCCTGTTCCTCTACCCTAGGCCCCGCCCCCACCCCCCCCACTCCTGTTCCTCTACCCTAGGACCCACCCCCTCACTCCTGTCCCTCTACCCTAGGCCCCGCTCCTACCCCCCCCCACTCCTGTGCCTCTACCCTAGGACCCACCCCCCCACTCCTGTGCCTCTACCCTAGGACCCACCCCCCCACTCCTGTGCCTCTACCCTAGGACCCACCCCTACCCCCCCACTCCTGGTCCTCTACCCTAGGACCCACCCCTACCCCCCCACTCCTGTTCCTCTACCCTAGGACCCACCCCTACCCCCCCCCACAAGAAAGAAAAAAACCTCCAACAACGCACTTCGCTGTTCTTCAAGTGGTCTGAGGCAGGCGTTAGATTACAAGCTTTTTCAAGTGCAACTTTAATAACAATGGTTTTGGGAAACAGCTCGGAGATTTAACAATTGCTCCTACAAAAAGGTTCTAACGATTAACCTGGTCTTAAAATGCTTTAGGGAAAACGGGGCCCGGTTCAGTTTATTCGTTGTGATGGGCGGCCCTATCCTTCCTCCTTCCACTGTGTGATGGGCGGCCCTATCCTTCCTCCTTCCTCTGTGTGATGGGCGGCCCTATCCTTCCTCCTTCCTCTGTGTGATGGGCGGCCCTATCCTTCCTCCTTCCTCTGTGTGATGGGCGGCCCTATCCTTCCTCTTTGTGATGGGCGGCCCTATCCTTCCTCTTTGTGATGGGCGGCCCTATCCTTCCTCTTTGTGATGGGCGGCCCTATCCTTCCTCTTTGTGATGGGCGGCCCTATCCTTCCTCTGTGTGATGGGCGGCCCTATCCTTCCTCTTTGTGATGGGCGGCCCTATCCTTCCTCTTTGTGATGGGCGGCCCTATCCTTCCTCCTTCCTCTGTGTGATGGGCGGCCCTATCCTTCCACTGTGTGATGGGCGGCCCTATCCTTCCTCTTTGTGATGGGCGGCCCTATCCTTCCTCCTTCCTCAGTGTGACGGGTGGCCCTATCCTTCATCCTTCCACTGTGTGATGGGCGGCCCTATCCTTCCACTGTGTGATGGGCGGCCCTATCCTTCCTCCTTCCTCTGTGTGATGGGCGGCCCTATCCTTCCTCCTTCCACTGTGTGATGGGCGGCCCTATCCTTCCTCTTTGTGATGGGCGGCCCTATCCTTCCTCTGTGTGATGGGCGGCCCTATCCTTCCTCCTTCCTCTGTGTGATGGGCGGCCCTATCCTTCCTCCTTCCTCTGTGTGATGGTCGGCCCTATCCTTCCTCCTTCCTCTGTGTGATGGGCAGCCCTATCCTTCCTCCTTCCTCTGTGTGATGGGCGGCCCTATCCTTCCTCCTTCCTCTGTGTGATGGGCGGCCCTATCCTTCCTCCTTCCTCTGTGTGATGGGCGGCCCTATCCTTCCTCCGTGTGATGGGCGGCCCTATCCTTCCTCCTTCCTCTGTGTGATGGGCGGCCCTATCCTTCCTCTGTGTGATGGGCGGCCCTATCCTTCCTCTGTGTGATGGGCGGCCCTATCCTTCCTCTTTCTGATGGGCGGCCCTATCCTTCCTCTTTGTGATGGGCGGCCCTATCCTTCCTCCTTCCTCTGTGTGATGGGCGGCCCTATCCTTCCACTGTGTGATGGGCGGCCCTATCCTTCCTCTGTGTGATGGGCGGCCCTATCCTTCCTCTTTGTGATGGGCGGCCCTATCCTTCCTCTTTGTGATGGGCGGCCCTATCCTTCCTCCTTCCTCTGTGTGATGGGCGGCCCTATCCTTCCTCCTTCCTCTGTGTGATGGTCGGCCCTATCCTTCCTCCTTCCTCTGTGTGATGGGCAGCCCTATCCTTCCTCCTTCCTCTGTGTGATGGGCGGCCCTATCCTTCCTCCTTCCTCTGTGTGATGGGCGGCCCTATCCTTCCTCCTTCCTCTGTGTGATGGGCGGCCCTATCCTTCCTCCGTGTGATGGGCGGCCCTATCCTTCCTCCTTCCTCTGTGTGATGGGCGGCCCTATCCTTCCTCTGTGTGATGGGCGGCCCTATCCTTCCTCTGTGTGATGGGCGGCCCTATCCTTCCTCTTTCTGATGGGCGGCCCTATCCTTCCACTGTGTGATGGGCGGCCCTATCCTTCCTCTGTGTGATGGGCGGCCCTATCCTTCCTCTTTGTGATGGGCGGCCCTATCCTTCCTCTTTGTGATGGGCGGCCCTATCCTTCCTCCTTCCTCTGTGTGATGGGCGGCCCTATCCTTCCACTGTGTGATGGGCGGCCCTATCCTTCCTCTGTGTGATGGGCGGCCCTATCCTTCCACTGTGTGATGGGCGGCCCTATCCTTCCTCTTTGTGATGGGCGGCCCTATCCTTCCTCCTTCCTCAGTGTGACGGGTGGCCCTATCCTTCATCCTTCCACTGTGTGATGGGCGGCCCTATCCTTCCTCCTTCCACTGTGTGATGGGCGGCCCTATCCTTCCTCCTTCCTCTGTGTGATGGGCGGCCCTATCCTTCCTCCTTCCACTGTGTGATGGGCGGCCCTATCCTTCCTCTTTGTGATGGGCGGCCCTATCCTTCCTCTGTGTGATGGGCGGCCCTATCCTTCCTCCTTCCTCTGTGTGATGGGCGGCCCTATCCTTCCTCCTTCCTCTGTGTGATGGTCGGCCCTATCCTTCCTCCTTCCTCTGTGTGATGGGCAGCCCTATCCTTCCTCCTTCCTCTGTGTGATGGGCGGCCCTATCCTTCCTCCTTCCTCTGTGTGATGGGCGGCCCTATCCTTCCTCCTTCCTCTGTGTGATGGGCGGCCCTATCCTTCCTCCTTCCTCTGTGTGATGGGCGGCCCTATCCTTCCTCTGTGTGATGGGCGGCCCTATCCTTCCTCTTTGTGATGGGCGGCCCTATCCTTCCTCTTTCTGATGGGCGGCCCTATCCTTCCTCTTTGTGATGGGCGGCCCTATCCTTCCTCCTTCCTCTGTGTGATGGGCGGCCCTATCCTTCCACTGTGTGATGGGCGGCCCTATCCTTCCTCTTTGTGATGGGCGGCCCTATCCTTCCTCCTTCCTCTGTGTGATGGGCGGCCCTATCCTTCCTCCTTCCACTGTGTGATGGGCGGCCCTATCCTTCCTCCTTCCACTGTGTGATGGGCGGCCCTATCCTTCCTCCTTCCTCTGTGTGATGGGCGGCCCTATCCTTCCTCCTTCCACTGTGTGATGGGCGGCCCTATCCTTCCTCTTTGTGATGGGCGGCCCTATCCTTCCTCTGTGTGATGGGCGGCCCTATCCTTCCTCCTTCCTCTGTGTGATGGGCGGCCCTATCCTTCCTCCTTCCTCTGTGTGATGGGCGGCCCTATCCTTCCTCCTTCCTCTGTGTGATGGGCGGCCCTATCCTTCCTCCTTCCTCTGTGTGATGGGCGGCCCTATCCTTCCTCCTTCCACTGTGTGATGGGTGGCCCTATCCTTCCTCCTTCCTCTGTGTGATGGGCGGCCCTATCCTTCCTCTGTGTGATGGGCGGCCCTATCCTTCCTCTGTGTGATGGGCGGCCCTATCCTTCCTCCTTCCTCTGTGTGATGGGCGGCCCTATCCTTCCACTGTGTGATGGGTGGCCCTATCCTTCCTCTGTGTGATGGGCGGCCCTATCCTTCCTCCTTCCACTGTGCGTGATATGATGATACAAGTGCCCTTTTGTTATGATATTGTTTGGACAAATGTAAGTCCTAAATAATATTCAGTTGTTCTGCGTTGTATAACCATGCCCTCAGTTGGTAATGATGATAAAACTCAGGAATTTGTTTCTCCTGGCAGTCTTCTACGTTTGTAGTTACGGTACGTTATCAACTACAAAAGCTGAAAAAAAACACACGCACGTCCAGGTCATTTCCTCAGGTGCTGGAGATGTAGGAAAACACCGCAATATTGTATGTGTATATTACTGTAAATATTGATCATAGACCCATCTGATCCCCATAATCACCTATCTCTACGCTGTCAAGTCTGCACCTTTAGGTGACATGTTCCTAATGTTTTACACACACACACACACACACACACACACACACATACATATATATATATATATCTATTCTAGACCCCCTCATCTTAACACATCCTTCCTGGCTACCTAGAGGCCTTACAAGCCAGAACTCCTAACCTCATCCTGTTGCAACAGTCCTGGACCTAGATTAGAGTCCATGGTAGCAGCAACAGTCCTGAACCTAGATTAGAGTCCTGAACCTAGATTTAGAGTCCATGGTGGCAGCAACAGTCCTGAACCTAGATTAAACTCCCATTAGACAGCTCTGCAAGGGTTATAAAATGTGAAAATACGTTAATTACTCACCAAATATGGATTTTCACTGAGCAACTATCTTCATTTACGGACGTCACAGGCGGGAAATCCTGATATAACATTGATTTTCTGTGCTTTTAAAAATAGGCTACTGACATTCTGAGGGAATCTGATATTGTCTGGAAGGTGATGAGGTATTTTATCTATCCGGCAGCTATGAGGCACAACCAGGGTTGGCAACTACATGTGACACATATGAAGAGATCTGCTTAAAGTGTTTCACATGCCAAAACAACATTCTAAAGACAAACATGCCTTCACCAGCACTCTTCTACACGATCCCACAAACAAAATAAATGTTCTAACTAAATCCTACAATTCAAAACATATTTTCAGTCCAATTAGCCTAGTTCTTTCTCAATAGTTAATATGTTTATTTAATACAACAACAACAACAACAAAAAGTACTATAGGCTCTGTGTTAATTTCAGAAGTGAAACAGCCCTCCAAGAGTTACTGATATGAGTATGTGTCGGTTGGAACGTAGTGATCAAAGTTCTCTGTGGTTCCTGTCCGTCTGTCTGTCACTAGTTCATCAGGCAAACACTGTTTACTTATGACAACAGTCTTTCTGGTCAAAGTAAGTGGATGAGGGAAAACCCCCACACACACTAAAGTATGGAGACACAAATGTATTATACAAATATAAATAAATAAATATGATATATACAGAACCAGTCAAAAGTTTGGACACACCTACTCATTCAAGAGTTTATTTTTACTATTTTCTACATTGTAGAATAATAGTGAAGACATCAAAACTATGAAATAACATATGGAGTCATGTTGTAACCAAAAAAAAGTGTAAAAACAAATCAAAATATATTTTATGTTTGAGATTCTTCAAAGTAGCCACCCTTTGCCTTGATGACAGCTTTGCACAATCTTGGCATTCTCACAACCAGCATCATGAGGTAGTCACCTGGAATGCATTTCAATTAACAGGTGTGCCTTGTTAAAAGTGAATTTGTGGAATTTCTTTCCTCCTTAATGCGTTTGAGCCAATCAGTTGTGTTGTGACAAGGTAGGGGGGTGAGTATACAGAAGATAGACCTATTTGGTAAAAGACCAAGTCCATATTATGGCAAGAACAGCTCAAATAAGCAAAGAGAAACGACAGTCCATCATTACTTGAAGACAGGAAGGTCCGTCAATAAGGAACATTTTAAGAACTTTTAAAAAGTTTCTTTAAGTGCAGTTGCAAAAACCATCGAGCGCTACGATGAAACTGGCTCATGAGGACCGCCACAGGAAAGGAAGACCCAGAGTTACCTCTGCTGCAGAGGATAAGTTCATTAGAGTCACCAGCCTCAGAAATTGCAGCCCAAATGAATGCTTCACGGAGTTCAAGTAACAGACACATCTCAACATCAACTGTTCAGAGGAGACTGTGTGAATCAGGCCTTCATGGTCGATTTGCTGCAAAGAAACCACTACTAAAGGCCACCAATAAGAAGAAGAGACTTGCTTGGGCCAAGAAACACGAGCAGTGGACATTAGACCGTTGGAATTTTGTCCTTTGGTTTTACGATTTTTGGTTTCAACCGCCGTGTCTTTGTGAGATGCCGTGTGGGTGAACGGATGATCTCCGCATTTGTATTTCCCACCGTGAAGCATGGAGGAGGAGTTTTTATGGTTAGGTCGTCACTGTAAATAAGAATTTGTTCTTAACTGACTTGCC
This sequence comes from Oncorhynchus kisutch, assembly GCF_002021735.2. Classification (NCBI taxonomy): domain Eukaryota; kingdom Metazoa; phylum Chordata; class Actinopteri; order Salmoniformes; family Salmonidae; genus Oncorhynchus; species Oncorhynchus kisutch. Next base: position 4,810,303 of record NC_034187.2, read on the forward strand.
TAGTTCAATAAAGTTTCAATAAAATAAATAAAAACATGTGATGGTGCTTTGCTGGTAATACTGTCTGTGATTTATTTAGAATTCATGGCACACTTAACAAGCATGGCTACCACAGCATTCTGCAGCAATACGGCATCCCATCTGGTTTGGCCTTAGTGGGACTATCATTTGTTTTTCAACAGGACAATGACCCGACACACCTCCAGGATGTGCAAGGGCTATTTGAAGAAGGAGAGTGGTGGAGTGCTGCATCAGATGACCTGGCCAACACAATCACCAGACCTCAACCCAAATAAGATGGTTTGGGATGAGTTGGACAGCAGAGTGAAGGAAAAGCAGCCAACAAGTGCTCAGCATATGAGGGAACTCCTTCAAGACTGTTGGAAAGCATTCCAGGTGAAGCTGGTTGAGAGAATGCCAAGAGTGTGCAAAGCTGTCATCAAGGCAAAGGGTGGCTACTTTGAAGAATCTAAAACATAAAATATATTTGGATTTGTTTAACACTTTTTTGGTTACTACATGATTCCATATGTGTTACTTCATAGTGGTGATGCCTTAACTATTATTCTACAATGTAGAAAATAGTCAAAATAAAGAAAAAACATTGAATATGTAGGTATTCTAAAACTTTTGACCGGAAGTGTACACATACATAAATACATACACACATACATAAGAAATCAAATGCTATTCGCATGGTATAATGTAGAACTCTAACAGGATGCATTTTCTCCATTAAACGTTTACATTGATGCTGATATGTTATGGTCATATTGCAATCTTGGAATCTGATCATAGCTCAAATATAAAGCTATCCTGATCCGGTTTACTGTAGTCCGGTTATAGAATAACCAACCAGCAACGTGTCCTGTAGCGCAGTGGTTCTCAAACCTCTCCCAGACGTTTCACAATTGTGTAGTAGCCCTGAACTTGCTCACCTAAGAACTGAAACAGCTCAGTTAAATAGCTTCTGGCTATTAGTTTCCTGCTGACATGAGTGCCCTACTGGCTGTGAGGTACCTCCTGTACAGTTGATATCACAGTTGATAGTACAGTTGATAGCTTCTGGTTTTACTCACCTCCAACTTCTTCAACTCCTTCCAGAAGCATATCTTTGGTGAAGGTTGATATTTGTCCGGTGAATGAGGAGAGGCTTCCCCCGACCTGGCCGAGAGACTGGCCCAGGCCGGAGCCCAGTCCACCCAGCCACGATGACATCTTTGAGAATAACTAACGTTAGCTAGTAAGCTAGCTAAACAATAACAAAAAGGCCCAACACTGGCTAGGCTAGCTACTTAGCTGGTAAGGTGGCGATCAACTTCGACCCTACCTTCATACAATTCAGCTCTCTGTCAAAACTCATAGAAACGTTGTTTTTTTCCTGAATTCTTGCACTTCTTAAAACTAGCTTTGTCACCTTTGTGAAGTTGTCAATTTGGCAGAGTGAAACTGGTTGTCAAGCTAGCTACAGTAGTTGGCCGGATAGCTAGTTAGCTGGTATGCTAACGTAGACTTGCTAGCTGAATGTGTCACTCACTTGCAGTCAAATTGATCCCGTGGATTTACGAATCTAAACAAACTTCGATAATAGATCATCCGCGTAACATTAATGAGAAGATTATCCGGTCTATTATATCAGTTGTCTTTATCGTGTATGTATATACCGGTTCAGATAACGTACTAGGTCTGCCATCTCAGCTCGGTGCTGTGTTGTCACAGACAGAGCTTGACGTGGACAGCCGCAACACGGAATCATGGGACATTGGAAGAACATAACAGATAGAACAACGAGACAGATATTTCCCCGGATGTTATAAATGTGAAGCATCCGCTTGGCGTTTCCACTCCTGACCAAATATGGTAGTGAGTAGGAAGCCCAGTGGCCCGGCAGTGGGGAGAATATGGAAGGAGATGGATTTTGGGTCGACATTTTGCACATTTCCTCGTCAATTAAACATTTGATCTCATTACAATTTTCTGTTGCCAAAACTAAAATCTGTTTTGAACAGAGTGGACTAAGTTATTATTCTTTTTATTTTTTTAAATCGCATTGTTTAGGAGTGCAAGCGTGAACTTCACAGAGTAGGCGTTCCCTAATGGAAATATGAAGATACACGCTATAACAGGTAAATAGGATCTCGCTAGCTCGTTCTTGGCTCTGCTCACCTCCTTGCTTGTTCTGCAAACTATGACTCATTTATTCCTATTGGAAACGACAGGCTGTGGTCTATCTTGGTTTAGTTATACAAATATTTGATTATACTTGGGCTGCATTCAAGACTGCAATGTTCTTCTGCAATGTTCTTCTTCGATGAGGTTTAACGGCGGTTGGCATCCAATAAATGTTGCATTACCGCCACCTACTGGGCTGGGATTACAACTCCCTTACACTTTGCTTGAAAAATAATTAAATAATCAAATACCCTACCATCTAACTAACACCACCCTACTCCACTATTTAAATATATTTAGTCCTACTTCAGGCCAACAACCTGAAAGGACGGGACACCACCACTTAACACACCCTGTAACTCTTCTGATGTCAAGTCTCGCACACCCAAATACCTCTCTGCAGCTGCCACCACAACCTGTGGTGATTCAGAGGGGTTGGGTTAAATGCAGAAGACACTTTTCAGTTGAACAACTGATTAGGTATCCCCCTTTCCCAATCTCAATTTTCTGCAACTTTACGTTCCATCCCTGCAGTACAGTTGATAGCCATTGCTATAAATGCTATAAATCCAATCTTACTGAAACATATATCACTTGTTGGTTTATCGCTCTGTTCTGGTACAGATCTACTAGTCACACCCCTCCTCTCAGGATCCCTCCCTCTGTTCTGGTACAGATCTACTAGTCACTCCCCTCCTCTGAGGATCCCTCCCTCTGTTCTGGTACAGATCTACTAGTCACTCCCCTCCTCTGAGGATCCCTCCCTCTGTTCTGGTACAGATCTACTAGTCACACCCCTCCTCTCAGGATCCCTCCACCTTGACCCATCTTCCTCTACTTTCTTTACTACCTCAGCACATGACAACTTCTGCACTACTCTAACCATTGAAACCTCAACCTGCCTCTCTCTCACACGGGACATTTCTGATCCCCAGCCGCATGGGCACCCTTACAATTAACACATACCACTACTTTCCCCAATGCTACACATTCCTTTGTCTCATGCACTTCTGCACACTTCTCACACCGAGGAACCTCACTCGTACACACACTGCTGCCATATGCCCATAAGCTTGTGTTAATGTAATTGAATTATGCAAATGTGCTTTCATTAATTGAAAACCCTTAATCTATTTTATGAGAATTTGTAAGATTCTTGTTTGCATAAAATAGACGCAGACCAGTCTTTCAATAATAGGTAACAGAATTTATTCTCGGTGCGCGCTGCCACTTAACCACGAGCAACAGTTTATATACAGATCATGACGTCATTTCACTGCTTTTACAGAATCCCCTCCTCTCGACCGGGACAAAGTGAGGTGAAAAGTTCATTCTAACTTACTAACACACTTCCAGGTAACTTTTGACCCCTCAACATTATCAATCACCACTGAGCTGACAGTTCTAATTAACAGAAAACTTAGGAATGCACGCACTGCCTTATCTAAAAAACCCCAGAGCTAAGTTTCTGTAGGGTCAACTATAGGCTAACGACCTTATCTGTTTACACAGTCCACAACCCATTCGTTTCTTCCTAGTTGGAATGGTGTTCATTAACTTTAATTACTCCTTGTTCATGCCACATAATCCTTTCTTATGAACTCATATTGTTAATCAGATATAATAAAACAGAGTATAAGTTTTACTTAGTTACAGTTCCATTTAAAATGATTTGTTCAGTCATTTAATCATAACTTTCCCAACAGCTTGACACCTATAACAACGTAATGTATTCGGCACAAAAGCTTGTACAGGATAACCTATATATCCTAACATCACTTTGTCAGGGAAAGACAACATCAAAACTGAGAAGAGCAGACAACGACTCTTCTGTTTCACCACTCTCACCACCCTGTCTGCGTCGCACCAAACGACGAGCATCACAAACACCGGGAATCTTCCCCTTCAGTTGGTCAACTTTTACATGTACTTTTACCCCAATAATCACTCCTTTCAATGGCGCCCTTTTCTTAAGAGCAAAACAATTCACATTTCTTGCCCCTGTTCATTTAACACAGAGAGCCTTCTCCTTCTGACCAGAAGAAACACAAACGATTATCACAAGACCACTTGTGGTTACCCTCACCAATTCCACAGCACCCAACTCTGTTTTCACCCACCCTGAAACTACAAATAGATCAGTCAAAAGGCAAGGGTCCACTCTTTCCAAAAACGTCACAGACTCATCTTTATCCTGACCCTTGGTGAAAGCCTCGGGCGTCGAGAACTTCACCACACCTACCACCTCTGATAGTTTGACCTCATTCACTTCCATTTCTCCTCCTGTCTTCAGCTCACTCTGCGTACACTTTCCACCATTCTTCTTTAACAAACCATTTTCCTTTAATCCACCATTTTTTACCGACTCAAGCTCACCCTCTTCCTCCCTCTCTCTCTCTCTTAGACCTCCTCTTCCTCTCTTTTTTCCCTCCATTCCTCCTCCGTATTCCAAGTACAAGTCTCCTTATGTTAATACTGCACTTCTCCTGACATATATCTTGTTCCTGCCTTCTCAAGGGATGCCATTTAACTGGCGGTCACAACCTCCAATCAGCAGGAAGCCCTCGGGATGTAGCGCTCAACAGTGCATCCCACTTATAAAACAGCTGCTGCATCTTGATGTTCTTCTTTATCGAAAGCTACCGCAACGCTTTTCCATTTCAAAACAAGCGCGCTCTTCCAACCACCATCCCATCCCCCACCTTGCTTCATGTCTTCCAGCAGCCTATTTGATCCGATACCCTCTTCCAAGAATGCAATGCTTTCCACACTGTTATGAAATGCTGTCATGGAAATTATAATGCGCTTTTCTCCATAATGTAGATTTCATACATAGATAGATTCCAGTCAAAAGTAAACGCCCAAAATAAGTTCCTATGACCTTTTTGGCAAGTTCCTATGACCTTTTTGGCAAGTTCCTATGACCTTTTTGGCAAGTTCCTATGACCTTTTTGGCAAGTTCCTATGACCTTTTTGGCAAGTTCCTATGACCTTCTTGGCAAGTTCCTATGACCTTTTTCGCAAGTTCCTATGACCTTTTTCGCAAGTTCCTATGACCTTCTTGGCAAGTTCCTATGACCTTTTTCGCAAGTTCCTATGACCTTCTTGGCAAGTTCCTATGACCTTTTTCGCAAGTTCCTATGACCTTTTTCGCAAGTTCCTATGACCTTTTTCGCAAGTTCCTATGACCTTTTTCGCAAGTTCCTATGACCTTCTTGGCAAGTTCCTATGACCTTTTTCGCAAGTTCCTATGACCTTTTTCGCAAGTTCCTATGACCTTTTTGGCAAGTTCCTATGACCTTTTTGGCAAGTTCCTATGACCTTTTTCGCAAGTTCCTATGACCTTTTTCGCAAGTTCCTATGACCTTCTTGGCAAGTTCCTATGACCTTTTTCGCAAGTTCCTATGACCTTTTTCGCAAGTTCCTATGACCTTTTTCGCAAGTTCCTATGACCTTTTTGGCAAGTTCCTATGACCTTTTTGGCAAGTTCCTATGACCTTTTTGGCAAGTTCCTATGACCTTTTTGGCAAGTTCCTATGACCTTTTTGGCAAGTTCCTATGACCTTTTTGGCAAGTTCCTATGACCTTTTTGGCAAGTTCCTATGACCTTTTTGGCAAGTTCCTATGACCTTTTTCGCAAGTTCCTATGACCTTCTTGGCAAGTTCCTATGACCTTCTTGGCAAGTTCCTATGACCTTTTTCGCAAGTTCCTATGACCTTTTTCGCAAGTTCCTATGACCTTCTTGGCAAGTTCCTATGACCTTTTTCGCAAGTTCCTATGACCTTTTTCGCAAGTTCCTATGACCTTCTTGTATGTTCAAATCAAATCAAACTATGTACAGATAATAAACAGCGAGTAGCAGCAGAGGACAGGTAGCATTGGTAGCCGTTTGATTAACTGTTTCAGCGGTCTTATTGCTTGGGGGTAGAAGCTTTTAAGGAGCCTCTTGGACCTAGACTTGGTGCTCCGGTACCACTTGCTGTGCGGTAGCAGAGAGAATAGTCTATGACTAGTGTGGTTGGAGCCGTTGACCATTTTTAGGGCCTTCCTCTGACACCGCCTGGTATAGAGGTCCTGGATGGTAGGAAGCTTGGCCCCAGTGATGTGCTGGGTCGTACCGACTACCCTCTGTAAGTGGCTTGCAAACAGAGGGATGCTGAATAGGCTAAACTTAGCTAGCTGGTATTTGCTTACAATGAAACTGAACATGTTTCTCTCTCCTCCATTTTGGAAGAAATTAATTTGTTCAAAACTGTTCAAATATTGTCTCTCTTTCCTTGAGTCAAATACTCACATTTTATGCACTGCAGTGCTAGCTAGCTGTAGCTTATGCTTTCAGTACTAAATTAATTCTCTGATCCTTTGATTGGGTAGACAACATTTCAGTTCATGCTGCAAGAACTCTGATAGGTTGGAGGACGTCCTCCGGAAGTCGTCATAATTGCTGTGTAAGTGAGAACCATGAGCCTCCTAGGTTTTGTATTGAAGTCAATGTACTCAGAGGAGGACGGAAGCTAGCTGTTCTCCGGCTACATCATGGTGCTACCCTACAGAGTACCTTCATTGCAAAATTGTTGTGTTTTGTTTTAATCAATTATTTGGTGACGTGAATATATTTAGTATAGTTTTCTCTAAAAATAAAAACTTTTTAAATGTTTGACAATTTTTATTTTTATGAAAATCACTGAGGAGGATGGTCCGCCACTTCCTCCTCTGAGGAGCCTCCACTGGTGTTATGAGCCATGACCAGCCTTTCAAAGCACTTGAGTGCTACGGGTCTGTAGTCATTTAGGCAGGTTACCTTGGCGTTCTTGGGCTCAGGGACTATGGTGGTATGCTTGAAACATGTAGGTATTACAGACTCAGTCAGGGACAGGTTGAAAATGTCAGTGAAAACACTTGCCAGTTGGTCAGCGCATGCTTCGAGTACACGTCCTGGTAATCCATCTGGCCGTGTGGCCTTGTGAATGTTGACCTGTTTAAAGGTCTTACTCACATTGGCTACGGAGAACGTGATCACATAGTTGTCCGGAACAGCTGGTGCTCTAATGCATGCTCAGTGTTGCTTGCTTTGAAGCATGCATAGAAGTAATTTAGCTCTTCTGGTTGGCTCGTGTCACTGGGCAGCTCGTGTCTTGTAGCTCCCCTTTGTAGTCCGTAACACTTTGCAAGCCCTTCCACATATCTGACTAGCGTCAGAGCCGGTGTGGAAGGATTCAATCTTAGTCCTGTATTGATGCTTTGCCTGTTTGATGGTTCGTTGGAGGTCATAGCGGAATTTCTTATAAGCATCTGGGTTAGGTGTCCCGCTCCTTGAAAGCGGCAGCCTTTAGCTCAATGCAGATTTTGGTTTTAATCCATGGCTTCTGGTTGAGGTATGTACGTACGGTCACCGTGGGAACAACGTCGTCGATGCACTTATTGATGAAGCCGGTTACTGTTAATCCCGGAACGTATTCCAGTCTGTGCTAGCAAAACATTATTGTAGCTTAGCATCCGCGTCTGTGTGGAGTAAAGGTGGTCTAGAGTTGTTGTTTTTTTCCCCCCTCTGGTTGCACATTTGACATGCTGGTAGAAATGAAGTAAAATTGATTTAAATTTTTCGCTGCATTAAAGTCCCCGGCCACTAGGAGCGCCACCTCTGGATGAGCATTTTCCTGTTTGCTTATGGATTTATACAGCTCGTTCAATGCGGACTTAGTGCCAGCATTGGTTTGTGGTCAAATTAGTGGATTCAACTATTTCAGCCACACCTGTTGTATAAGACAGGTGTATAAAATCAAGCACACGGCCATGCAATCTCCATAGACAAACCAGAATGGCATTACTGAAGAGATCAGTGACTTTCAACGTGGCACCGTCATAGGATGCCACCTTTCCTACACGTCAGTTCTTAATATTTCTGCCCTACTAGAGCTGCCCCGGTCTTGTAAGTGGTGTTACTGTGAAGTGGAAACGTCTAGGAGCAACAACGGCTCAGCCGTGAAGTGGTAGGCCACACAAACTCACTGAACGTGACCGGCGAAGCACGTAGCTCGTAAAAATCATCTGTCCTCGGTTGCAACCCTCACTACTGAGTTCCAAACTGCCTCTGGAAGCAACGTCAGCACAAGAACTGTTCGTTGGGAGCTTCATGAAATGGGTTTCCATGGCCGAGCAGCCGCACACAATCCTAAGATCACCACGCGCAATGACAAGTGTCGGCTGGAGTGGTGTGAAGCTCACCACCATTGGACTCTGGAGCCGTGGAAACCCGTTCTCTGGAGTGATTAATCACTCTTCAACATCTGGCAGTCCAACTGACAAATCTGGGTTTGGCGAATGCTATCTGCCCCAATGCATAGTGTAAACTAAAGTTTGGTGAAGGAGGAATAATGGTCTGGGGCTGTTTTTCATGGTTCAGGCCCCTTAGTTCCACTGTAGGGAAATCTTAACATTACAATAAACAATGACATTCTAGACAATTCTGTGCTTCCAACTTTGTGGCAACAGTTTGGGGATGGCCCTTCCCTGTTTCAGGCCCCGTGCACAAAGCAAGAGGTCCAAAAATAAATGGGTTTGTCAAAATCGGTGTGGAAGAACTTGACTGGCCTGCACAGAGCCCTGACCCGAACCCCATCGAACACCTTTGGGATGAATTGGAACACTGACTGCGAGCCAGGCCTAATTGTTCCAACATCAGTGCCCGACCTAACTAATGTGCTTGTGCTGAATGGGAAGCAAGTCCCCGCAGAAATGTTCCAACATCTAGTGGAAAGCCTTCCCAGAAGAGTAGAGGCTGTTATAGCAGCAATGTTCCAACATCTAGTGGAAAGCCTTCCCAGAAGAGTGGAGGCTGTTATAGCAGCAATGTTCCAACATCTAGTGGAAAGCCTTCCCAGAAGAGTAGAGGCTGTTATAGCAGCAATGTTCCAACATCTAGTGGAAAGCCTTCCCAGAAGAGTGGAGGCTGTTATAGCAGCAATGTTCCAACATCTAGTGGAAAGCCTTCCCAGAAGTGTGGAGGCTGTTATAGCAGCAAAAGGGGGGACCAACTCCATATTGATGCCCATGATTCTGGAATGAGATGTTCGACTAGCAGGTGTCCACATACTTTTGGTCATGTAGTGCATGTAGCGTCAGGTAGATGATGAGTTTTGGCCAGGCCAAACCTTTGGTTGTTCAGGGTGTTGGCCTACGATAGTTTCCAAGGAGGAATCTGCTATAATTAATTTATAGCATGTCAATTTCCTGTCAGGCAAGTAATGGACTGAAGCAAATAATTTATGCATCCACAGACAGACAAAAAGTGTTTTTTATCTTCAGGTTTGATGTTTATTAAAATAATCCTTTTCACATTTAAATAATCCTCAGTAGCTAAGTTTTCCATCCAATTGGAGAGACAGATTTTCATGTGAATATTCTAGAATCCGCATAAAAAGAAAATATGCAAATGTTTATTTGTCAAAACGGCAGCCAAGCATCGATCATCACGTCACCAGAATAAGACCCTCGATATTTATTGGAAAGGAGCATCAAGATCACCGTACACTTCTTCACCACCCTGTGAAATTCATCATAACCTATTTCATCTGTAGCCTAATAAAACTGCATGGTTTTCGTCGTGGAAGGACCACACACATCATTTCCACCTCCATTTCTCGCATAATACATTTTACCGACACAAAAAAGAATCCACCATGTTAATTATCTGTCGGCATTTATACTACTGTACCGAAATGTTCCGGTTTCCATACCAGCATTATATATAATATATATATATAATATTTTTATATAATATTTTTCTAGGTATGATTTTACTCACATGAAGACTGTGGATGGATTTATTTCCGCCATAGAAACGAACAGATTTAAGACGGGGAGGGTTACATCATACAGGAGAAGGGGATCAGGAGAAATTAATAGAACTGTAATGAATATGCCGTCATCACTGCACCAACCACCAGCATCTGACTGCGTAATAACAGCTAAAAAAACACCGTTCTACTGTGACTGACCTGTGGATCTGTAGGTAGGACGTGGGGGAGACAGGGGACGAGGGGGAGACAGGGGACGAGGGGGAGACAGGGGACGAGGGGGGAGACAGGGGACGAGGGGGGAGACAGGGGACGAGGGGGGAGACAGGGGACGGGGGGGAGACAGGGGTGAGTTGCACAATACTAGTAACTTTCTCCAAAATTCCCAGAAATCCAAGTTGGAGGATTCCAGTTAGTGGATCCCCCCCCCTCCCCTCCCCTCCCCTCCCCTGATTCCCTCCTTGGTTATTCTCCTGATTGCAGGAAACCGCCAGAAAGAGTGTCTGGAAAACCTTGAAATTATTGGGTAAAGTTACAAGAATTGTGCAACCCTTAGGAGGTGGATAACAGGGAAAAGTGATCCTAAGTCAGTCCGTGTCCCATAGAGTAGCTAACATGTCGGTTCTGTGCCTATCGAGTCATTAAATCAGTAGCTTGCTCCATCCCTACTCCCAACTAGCCTTTGGTCTCAGATCTAGGTGTGCTTTCTAGCCAATTCCTATGGTCATTGTCATGCCAACGGAGAACGGCGCTGGCAAAACACAGACCTGCCAACCTTGAGGTATCACTTCACCACAGACCCCATTAACGATATTTTAACATTTAAAAAAAAAAGCTTTAAAACTGCCATTTCTTGAAACCTAGTCTTATATTATATAAAAATGTAGTCTTGTGTTTGATCCTAAATCAAATTGAGGTGGTCTCAATGACACGTTCACATTTTTTTCTAGGTTCAATTTAGGGGAAATTCTAATTAAATCGATGTCTTTATGTGGATAGAGTCTAGTGAAAGTGTAAACTGGCGTTTTCATTTTGTTATGGGGAGAATTCTGAATAATTCAATTATTGGATGCAATGTATTAAGGTCTAGCTTACTGTCGGCTATATGGAACATAAAACTGAATTAGAGCCACCTCAACTGAATTAGAGCCACCTCAACTGAATTAGAGCCATCAACTGGTTTCCAGATCTCTATCCCTGATCTCATCCATCAGGTCTGACTACTAGACTACCATTCATTCAACATGCCTCGTTGTCATTGGTGAACTGATTTACCACAGCATTAGCAGCCTACTGTTGACATCGAGCTATAATCAAGAGGACAGAACAAAAAAAACTGATCCATTAACATTGGCCTAGTAATCGTTAAAACGTCTTAACATAACTTTCTGTGAAGGACGGTACCGGGTGGAGGAGCTCTCTGCCATGACCGTTTCCTATCCGCGCAACGACGCGCACATTTCCCTCCCTTCACTCGTCAACGCTCTCGTGTTACTGAGAGCAAAAAACGTGTGCAGTCAAGACAATGTTCTCGGTTCGTTTAATAAATGTTGTAGCTAACTTACGTTCGTCGTAATGACGCCTTAACCAAGGAGCTAACTACAAAATAATAGTGGTTATGTGCTTGACTAAACACACAATTTTGGAAAATGTATTAATTAAGCAAAACAATTCGTTCTCCTTTTTCCCCCCTCACACATCAGTGGTATCAACGGGCGTGGCGGAGACCTGCCATCCAGCCTGAGAAATGGTCTGTGACTTTAGGGGTACTGGCTGTAGCTGAGAGAGAGTTCTGTGACTTTAGGGTTACCGGCTGTAGCTGAGAGAGAGAGTTCTGTGACTTTAGGGGTACCGGCTGTAGCTGAGAGAGAGAAAGAGAGTTCTGTGACTTTAGGGTTACTGGCTGTAGCTGAGCGATAGTTAGCTGAGCGATAATACTGTGACTTTAGGGGTACCGGCTGTAGCTGAGAGAAAGATTTTTCCTCCTCTGATTAGCTCAGCTCCAACTTCTGACGGTTGAGTCAAAAGCCACAATTCGCCGATTTAAAAAGCCTATGTGTGTTATTTTAAAGGTCCCCCTCCATACCAGCATACTTTTGACCTAAAGTTGTGTGCATGGTAGGCAGGTCTGAACAGCACAAACAGATCTGGCACCAGGCTAGTCTTTGATGACAAAGAGAACGCATCTTCACCTTACCCCAGATCAAAACAACATACACACATATATACACATATACATAAAGCTCTATCATGACATCGTTCAGGCCTTGAGGTCTATGTCCCTGCAGGATGGTCGTGGATCTCATGCATCTCTGGAGAATAGGTCAACAGAACAATCATGACCCATAGGTGCAGTAGTGCCTGAAAAAAAAAAACACAAAAAAAACTAAAAAATCATTGTGACACATTTATTTCGAAACAGCAAGAGGTTTGTACTGGTTTCATTGGTTTTATTCAGCTAAAAAATGAAGAGAGAATTTTAACTTATACACTGTTCAACAAAAATAAAGGGAACACTTAAACAACACAATGTAACTCCAAGTCAATCACACTTCTGTGAAATCAAACTGTCCACTTAGGAAGCAACACTGATTGACAATAAAGTTCACATGCTGTTGTGCAAATGGAATAGACAACATGTTGCTGCCCGCAACATCCTCCAGCATGACCGGTTTGGCGGTGGGTCAGTCATGGTGTGGGGTGACATTTCTTTGTAGGGCCGCACAGCCCTCCAGAGGTAGCCTGACTGCCATTAGGTACCGAGATGAGATCCTCAGACCCCTTGTGAGACCATATGCTGGTGCGGTTGGCCCTGGGTTCCTCCTAATGCAAGACAATGCTAGACCTCATGTGGCTGGAGTGTGTCAGGAGTTCCTGCAAGAGGAAGGCATTGATGCTATGGACTGGCCCGCCCATTCCCCAGACCTGAATCCAATTGAGCACATCTGGGACATCATGTCTCGCTCCATCCACCAATGCCACATTGCACCACAGACTGTCCAGGAGTTGGCGGATGCTTTAGTCCAGGTCTGGGAGGAGATCCCTCAGGAGACCATCCGCCACCTCATCAGGAGCATGCCCAGGCATTGTAGGGAGGTCATACAGGCACGTGGAGGCCACACACACTACTGAGCCTCATTTTGACTTGTTTTAAGGACATTACATCAAAGTTGGATCAGCCTGTAGTGTGGTTTTCCACTTTAATTTTGAGTGTGACTCCAAATCCAGACCTCCATGGGTTGATAAATTTGATTTCCAATGATAATTTTTGTGTGATTTTGTTGTCAGCACATTCAACTATGTAAAAAAAAAAGTATTTAATAAGAATATTACATTCATTCAGATCTAGGATGTGTTATTTTAGTGTTCCCTTTATTTTTTTGAGCAGTGTATTTTGGTTAGCGTTACATGTACAGTAATTATAGTAGTTGCTACAAAAAAAATACAAAAATAGCATTAGAGCAAAAGACCCTCACCATATACAGTATTACAAAAACCCGAGCCATGGGGTAGCGTCTCAGGAAGATTCCTAACCGGATGCTGGAAGGACAAGATTCTCGGATTATTGTCGAGGTAAGATATAAATGTGTGACACTCGTGTGGTTGAATGGTAAACATTCGTGCCTATAAAATCGGAATTAAGCATCACAACGTACAGAACGAGAATTAAATTCCACTGCTCTTTTAACAACAAAGAAAACACACAAAAACAGCTCATGTTTTTTAACCATAACAAACAATTCCTCAAACGTAACTTGCAGGTGTAGTTGTATGGTAACATTCCTGAAACTAAAATAATAGCCTTGTGGTTGATTGGCCCGCCCACCCCCGTTCCCCGTCCCGTCTGGCCCGCCCACCCCCGTTCCCCGTCCCGTCTGGCCCGCCCACCCCCGTCCCGTCTGGCCCGCCCACCCCCGTCCCGTCTGGCCCGCCCACCCCCGTCCCGTCTGGCCCGCCCACCCCCGTCCCGTCTGGCCCGCCCACCCCCGTCCCGTCTGGCCCGCCCACCCCCGTCCCGTCTGGCCCGCCCACCCCCGTCCCGCCCACCCCCGTCCCGTCTGGCCCGCCCACCCCCGTCCCGTCTGGCCCACCCACCCCCGTTCCCCGTCCCGTCTGGCCCGCCCACCCCCGTCCCGTCTGGCCCGCCCACCCCCGTCCCGTCTGGCCCGCCCACCCCCGTCCCGTCTGGCCCGCCCACCCCCGTCCGGCCCGCCCACCCCCGTCCCGTCTGGCCCGCCCACCCCCGTCCCGTCTGGCCCGCCCGGCCCGCCCACCCCCGTCCCGTCTGGCCCGCCCACCCCCGTCCCGTCTGGCCCGCCCACCCCCGTCCCGTCTGGCCCGCCCACCCCCGTCCCGTCTGGCCCGCCCACCCCCGTCCCGTCTGGCCCGCCCACCCCCGTTCCCGTCCTGTCTGGCCCCGTATACCCATTTCTGTACTGTCTGAATAAAACATTGTTTTAAATTTTTTAAATCACACTCCTTTAAAAAAAACAAAAAAAGTATGTTATGATAAGGCCAACCCTCTGGTATAATAGCTCACCTGAACCGGTCGATGGTGCTGGCTGCCTTGCGTACCTGGCCATACACTCCTGGACTGTCGTGGTCGTTGAACAGGATTGGTGCATTCCTCTGTCGTGTTCCTGTGTGAAGTTAACATAAAAAGGCCTTTTTAGTCCTGCCATTCAAGAGGTTATGGTGAAAACAAACCAATCTCAAATATTTTACTAGTAACATCTCAGCTTCCCCAAAATATGCTCAAATCTCCTTAAAAAAATATATATAATAATAATCTGTGCCATGCAAATACATTAGAACTGGATAAAAAAGACCAGCCACGAACAATAAAATCAGTGGAATTGTGAGATTAAAAAGTCCTACTACCACTGGAGCAAATTAGTGCTCTATTTAGAAACGAGGGAGAAGACTTCTCTATTTTAGGAACGAGGGAGAAGACTTCTCTATTTTAGGAACGAGGGAGAAGACTTCTCTATTTTAGGAACGAGGGAGAAGACTTCTCTATTTTAGGAACGAGGGAGAAGACTTCTCTATTTTAGGAACGAGGGAGAAGACTTCTCTATTTTAGGAACGAGGGAGAAGACTTCTCTATTTTAGGAACGAGGGAGAAGACTTCTCTATTTTAGGAACGAGGGAGAAGACTTCTCTATTTTAGGAACGAGGGAGAAGACTTCTCTATTTTAGGAACGAGGGAGAAGACTTCTCTATTTTAGGAACGAGGGAGAAGACTTCTCTATTTTAGGAACGAGGGAGAAGACTTCTCTATTTTAGGAACGAGGGAGAAGACTTCTCTATTTTAGGAACGAGGGAGAAGACTTCTCTATTTTAGGAACGAGGGAGAAGACTTCTCTATTTTAGGAACGAGGGAGAAGACTTCTCTATTTTAGGAACGAGGGAGAAGACTTCTCTATTTTAGGAACGAGGGAGAAGACTTCTCTATTTTAGGAACGAGGGAGAAGACTTCTCTATTTTAGGAACAAGGGAGAAGACTTCTCTATTTTAGGAACAAAGGAGATCTGTTCCTCCTAATCTTGCTGTTCCCCCCTAATCTTGCTGTCCCCCCCCTAATCTTGCTGTCCCCCCCCTAATCTTGCTGCCCCCCCCCCCCCCCTAATCTTGCTGCCCCCCCCCCTAATCTTGCTGTCCCCCCCCCTAATCTTGCTGTCCCCCCCCCTAATCTTGCTGTCCCCCCCCTAATCTTGCTGCCCCCCCCCCCTAATCTTGCTGCCCCCCCCCCTAATCTTGCTGTCCCCCGAGAAGTGTCAATATAAAAAAAAACTATATGGTAAATCTGAGTCCTTCCGATGTTCAACTGGATTCTGGTCATTTTGATTCTGCTTTCTTGTTGTACGGTTGTATTTTCCCCTTGTTGTATAGCTGCATTTCTCTTGTTGTGTAGCTGTAAAGGCCTCTGATACACTATGCTACAGTTAACTTAAAGACAAAAACTACTTTAGGGGTAATTAAACATCGTAAGAGAGTAGAGAACTGAAAGTGAATCATTTAGTTTTAGTTCTGCTGGTTGTCATGGTTAATCTTGTTTGTTCAATCTCTGAAAAAACGCTGTGAAGACTCAAATTGATATTGAAGTTGGTATTTTGAGCAACAAACACACAGCAATTTTTTTATTTTTTATTTTTTTAATCTACAGATTTCTTTGATGAAATATTTCTCAGTTATGATTTTATGCAGAAAAGAACTAGATGATGTTGTCGGTTGTCAAATTAAGTATTAATGTCATAGCCATGTTTAGTCAATTCCACATGGAATAACACTTTTGTTGTGTGCTTTCATATAAGGATCTAGCTGTGAGGTGAGCTGTGATTTTTTTCACCAGAAACAGCCTTTCCTCCCCACTTCCTGTTTTTGTGAAAAGTGAGCCTGATTTTGGACCAGCTGCTGACCAACAGGCTTTTTCCAGACAGGAGTGTGACGAAGCCTGGTCACGTGTTGTCAACACATAAGTATTACTCCCGGGCCTTAGAAACATTTTCACATCAAAACTGAGGCAACAGAAGTGGGTTTGAAAAGTCACCCGGCTGAAAGCTTCGAGGAATTTTTAAACAGACTGAGAATCAATGTCTTGTTGTTAAGTGTGTTTGAGGAAGAGAGAAGGATCCGAGTTTGTCTCTAAAGTACAAATGCACCACAATGTCAGATGAAAGGACATCCTAAAGGCACAGATCTGAACAAATCAGGTTCCTAACCCACCAAAACACATGGAAATTATGTGAACAAATCAGGTTCCTAATCCACACAAGGTTAGAAAATCCAAAGGAGATGGAAAGGAAGAGAAAAGCACTACCACTGCACTGAATGTGGGAGTATGTTTTCACATTTCGCAGATCTTATAAAGCACCAGCGCGGATCCACACAGGAGAAAGATCCTTCCCCATGTACAGCGTGTGTACATTTTTTATTTTTTTTAAAGAGTTTGTCGTACACACACACACAATCTCTCTCAGTAGGCACAAATTAATCCATTGTTGCCAACAATGTGGTACATCTTTCGCCGAAAAGATGAGCTTGATAATAAACACATGATGATCCACACTGGGTTAAAGACCATACACCTGTGATGAGTGTGGGAACAGTTTTCACCAGGCACGGCACACATGAGAACGTCCTTATCACTCTGCATTGAATGTGGGAAGACATTTGCCGAACACCAGTGATCTTACAAGCCACCAGGTGATCCACACAGAAGAAATAGCCTTCTCTTGTAGAAAGAGTTTCCTTCACGCTCAGTGAGAGTTCCCACAGGAGAGACCCTACCTCTGCTCTCAGTGTGGGAAATGCTTTACATACACCAAAACATTTGAGAGTGGTCATCTGAAGACATTTTTTTTTTGTCTAAAAATAAAAGAAATCAAGTAAAGAGCTTGAGCTGAGTGCTTCTTCATCAAATACAACAACAAAAAATGCTTCCCAAATCAATGTATTTATTTACTTGCAACGACGATCTATCAAATAAAGTTATCTGAGCGTCAAGAAATGTACCACTTTAACCAACTGGTCCACGGGTTGGAAAACATCTTGGCTCGAGGGCAACACCCGGCTTTCAAAACTCAGCAGAGGGCAGCACAGATTCATTTTCAGACCGATTTGTTCGTCAAAAACAATTTGCAGGCCAGCAGAAGGGCAGTTATTAAAAAATATATATATTAAAACTATATTAAAAGTCCATTATAATTTCGACAAACTTTATCTAGTTTTAGACAATCAAGAGTAGCCTGGAGTTTGTTTTTTCCCCAAAAATAATAATTCCCCACCCTGAACCAGCCCTTAGCCTGGACCCAGACCAATACCTAAAGGAGATTATTATTCTATAATTATTATTATTATATATTATTATAATTAACATATCTGGGACAACCAGGCTACCTAATCATATCCGTCCACATGACAACCAGGCTACCTAATCATATCCGTCCACATGACAACCAGGCTACCTAATCATGTCCGTCCACATGACAACCAGGCTACCTAATCATATCCGTCCACATGACAACCAGGCTACCTAATCATATCCGTCCACATGACAACCAGGCTACCTAAATCATATCCGTCCACATGACAACCAGGCTACCTAAATCATATCCGTCCACATGACAACCAGGCTACCTAAATCATATCCGTCCACATGACAACCAGGCTACCTAATCATATCCGTCCACATGACAACCAGGCTACCTAAATCATATCCGTCCACATGACAACCAGGCTACCTAAGCATATCCGTCCACATGACAACCAGGCTACCTAAAATCATGTCCGTCCACATGACAACCAGGCTACCTAAATCATATCCGTCAACATGACAACCAGGCTACCAAAATCATATCCATCCATAAGACAACCAGGCTACCTAAAACATATCCGTCCACATGACAACCAGGCTACCTAAATCATATCCGTCCACATGACAACCAGGCTACCTAAATCATATCCGTCCACATGACAACCAGGCTACCTAAATCATATCCGTCCACATGACAACCAGGCTACCTAAATCATATCCGTCCACATGACAACCAGGCTACCTAAATCATATCCGTCCACATGACAACCAGGCTACCTAATCATATCCGTCCACATGACAACCAGGCTACCTAATCATATCTGTCCACATGACATCAGTCTCACCTGAGCTGGTCAAAAATAGTGTACTAAATGTATATAGGGTGCAATTTTGTATTTTTTTTTTAAACAGCCCCAGCCTCACCTGGGCTCTCCATGCTGCTCATGTTAATGGCCGGACCCCCGGTCTGCCCTCCTCCCTGGACGCTCTTCAGCTGGGTCTCCAGCCTCTCTAGCTGAAAGACCAGTGAGCTCTTCTCTGTTCCCAGGGACTCCAACATGGTCTGTTTCTGGATCAGAGTCTCCGTCAGCTGGTGTAACCTGCTCTCTAGCTCCACCTGGCTACTGCTGCTCAGAGCCTTATTGGTCAGCTAGGGAGGGGGGCGGGGACAGGGAAATGTTACATTAGAGTATTGGTCACTTACAGCTAAGCAGATGTTATATGTCGTGCAGTGAAATGTTTATAGTCCTAAAATTATTCTCCCAAAAAATGTGCCCTTTTTTTGACATTCTACTGCATTGTTAGGGGCTAGGACTATAAGCATTTCACTGCACGAGATAGATATATATATATATATTTTATTATGTTAACTTTATTGACATACACTACCGTTCAAAAGTTTGGGATCATTTAGAAACGTCCTTGTTTTTATAAAGAAAAGCACTTCTTTTTTTTGTCCATTAAAATAACATCAAATTGGTCAGAAATACTGTGTAGACATTGTTAATGTTGTACATGACTATTGTAGCTGGAAACGGATAGATTTTTTAACCAGAATACAAAAAGAGGAGTGGGAGGCCCCGGTGCACAACTGAGCAAGAGGACAAGTACATTAGAGTGTCTAGTTTGAGAAACAGACGCCTCACAAGTCCTCAACTGGCAGCTTCGTTAAATAGTACCTGCAAAACACCAGTTTCAACATCAACAGTGAAGAGGAGACTCCGGGATGCTGGCCTTCTAGGCAGAGTTCCTCTGTCCAGTGTCTGTGTTCTTTTACCCATCTTAATCTTTTCTTTTTATTGGCCAGTCTGAGATATGTCTTTTTCTTTGCCTAGAAGGCCAGCATCCCGGAGTCGCCTCTTCACTGGTGCTTTGCAGGTACAATTCAATGAAGCTGCCAGTGGAGGACTTGTAAACAATTGTTGGAAAAATGACTTGTGTCATGCACAAAGTAGATGTCCTAACAGACTTGCCAAAACAACAGTTGGTTAACAAGAAATTTGTGGAGCGGTTGAAAAATGAATGTTAATGACTCCGACCTAAGTGTACGTAAACTTCCAACTTCAACTGTCTATATACCTGGTTTCTGAGTTTCTGTATCTCATCTTCCCGATCCTTGATGCGACTCTGCAGTGTTGTCTTGGCACGGTGGTTTTCCTCCTCGACATACTGTAGCTCCTACATCACACACACACACACACACACACACACCAACAACAAAAAGTTCCCCTTAGCCCAGATATAGAGAAAGAAACAGGCAGGGACTACCTGGACATGTGGTCGAATAAGAAACGCACGTTTTACATTGCAAAACGTTTCATAATGTTGTTGTTTTTGTCCCCGTTGCACACCTTAAATGAATAGGACCCAAGTTTCATTAGTAGGATTGCTTTGGATATGCTTGGGTAGACATCGTCCAATGAAACGCTTACTTTCTATGGCAACAATAACAAAAAATAGGACCGTGCTTCTACACCTGCATTGCTTGCTGTTTGGGGTTTTAGGCTGGGTTTCTGTACAGCACTTTGAGAGTACTGGCCACCCCTCATAGCCTGGTTCCTCTCTACCCAGCACAGCCAGAAGAGGACTGGCCACCCCACATAGCCTGGTTCCTCTCTAGGTTTCTTCCTAGGTATTGGCCTTTCTAGGGAGTTTTTCCTAGCCACCGTGCTTCTACACCTGCATTGCTTGCTGTTTGGGGTTTTAGGCTGGGTTTCTGTACAGCACTTTGAGAGGACTGGCCACCCCACATAGCCTGGTTCCTCTCTAGGTTTCTTCCTAGGTATTGGCCTTTCTAGGGAGTTTTTCCTAGCCACCGTGCTTCTACACCTGCATTGCTTGCTGTTTGGGGTTTTAGGCTGGGTTTCTGTACAGCACTTTGAGAGTACTGGCCACCCCTCATTGCCTGGTTCCTCTCTACCCAGCACAGCCAGAAGAGGACTGGCCACCCCACATAGCCTGGTTCCTCTCTAGGTTTCTTCCTAGGTTCTGGCCTTTCTAGGGAGTTTTTCCTAGCCACCGTGCTTCTACACCTGCATTGCTTGCTGTTTGGGGTTTTAGGCTGGGTTTCTGTACAGCACTTTGAGAGTACTGGCCACCCCTCATAGCCTGGTTCCTCTCTACCCAGCACAGCCAGAAGAGGACTGGCCACCCCACATAGCCTGGTTCCTCTCTAGGTTTCTTCCTAGGTTCTGGCCTTTCTAGGGAGTTTTTCCTAGCCACCGTGCTTCTACACCTGCATTACTTGCTGTTTGGGGTTTTAGGCTGGGTTTCTGAACAGCACTTTGAGAGTACTGGCCACCCCTCATAGCCTGGTTCCTCTCTAGGTTTCTTCCTAGGTATTGGCCTTTCTAGGGAGTTTTTCCTAGCCACCGTGCTTCTACACCTGCATTGCTTGCTGTTTGGGGTTTTAGGCTGGGTTTCTGTACAGCACTTTGAGAGTACTGGCCACCCCACATAGCCTGGTTCCTCTCTAGGTTTCTTCCTAGGTATTGGCCTTTCTAGGGAGTTTTTCCTAGCCACCGTGCTTCTACACCTGCATTGCTTGCTGTTTGGGGTTTTAGGCTGGGTTTCTGTACAGCACTTTGAGAGTACTGGCCACCCCACATAGCCTGGTTCCTCTCTAGGTTTCTTCCTAGGTATTGGCCTTTCTAGGGAGTTTTTCCTAGCCACCGTGCTTCTACACCTGCATTGCTTGCTGTTTGGGGTTTTAGGCTGGGTTTCTGTACAGCACTTTGAGAGTACTGGCCACCCCTCATTGCCTGGTTCCTCTCTACCCAGCACAGCCAGAAGAGGACTGGCCACCCCACATAGCCTGGTTCCTCTCTAGGTTTCTTCCTAGGTATTGGCCTTTCTAGGGAGTTTTTCCTAGCCACCGTGCTTCTACACCTGCATTGCTTGCTGTTTGGGGTTTTAGGCTGGGTTTCTGTACAGCACTTTGAGAGTACTGGCCACCCCTCATAGCCTGGTTCCTCTCTACCCAGCACAGCCAGAAGAGGACTGGCCACCCCACATAGCCTGGTTCCTCTCTAGGTTTCTTCCTAGGTTCTGGCCTTTCTAGGGAGTTTTTCCTAGCCACCGTGCTTCTACACCTGCATTGCTTGCTGTTTGGGGTTTTAGGCTGGGTTTCTGTACAGCACTTTGAGAGTACTGGCCACCCCTCATAGCCTGGTTCCTCTCTACCCAGCACAGCCAGAAGAGGACTGGCCACCCCACATAGCCTGGTTCCTCTCTAGGTTTCTTCCTAGGTTCTGGCCTTTCTAGGGAGTTTTTCCTAGCCACCGTGCTTCTACACCTGCATTGCTTGCTGTTTGGGGTTTTAGGCTGGGTTTCTGTACAGCACTTTGAGAGTACTGGCCACCCCTCATAGCCTGGTTCCTCTCTAGGTTTCTTCCTAGGTATTGGCCTTTCTAGGGAGTTTTTCCTAGCCACCGTGCTTCTACACCTGCATTGCTTGCTGTTTGGGGGTTTTAGGCTGGGTTTCTGTACGGCACTTTGAGAGTACTGGCCACCCCTCATAGCCTGGTTCCTCTCTAGGTTTCTTCCTAGGTATTGGCCTTTCTAGGGAGTTTTTCCTAGCCACCGTGCTTCTACACCTGCATTGCTTGCTGTTTGGGGTTTTAGGCTGGGTTTCTGTACAGCACTTTGAGATATCAGCTGATGTACGAAGGGCTATATAAATACATTTGATTTGATTTGATTTGAATACAAAAAAAATAAAATAGAATACACATTTTAGCATCAGTATAACACAGGAAGGCACAATTTATAATATTTACAGGTGTATTGGGGAAGGGGGTGGGGGGGGGGGCAGTGTATAAACTGAGCAGTGTAATAATAGTCTGGTAGCATCAGTTGTGATGTGTGTAGCATGAACGTACACCACATGACAAAAAGTATGTGGACACCTGCTCGTCGAACATCTCATGTCAAAATCTTCGGCATTAATATGGAGTCGGTCCCCCCTTTGGCTTTCCACTAGATATTGGAACATTTCTGCAGGGAATTGCTTCCATTTAGCCACAAGAGCATTAGTGAGGTCGGGTACTGATGTTGGACAATTAGGGCTGGTTCGCAGTCGGCGTTCCAATTCATCCCAAAGGTGTTCGATGGAGTCGAGGTCAGGGCTCTGTGCAGGCCAGTCAAGTTCTTCCACACAGATCTCGACAAACCATTTTTGAATAGGACCTTGCTTTGTGCATTGTCATGCTGAAACAGGAAGGGCCTTCCCCAAACTGTTGCCACAAAGCTGGAAGTATAGAATTGTTTAGAATGTCAATGTACGCTGTAGCATTAAGGTTGCCCTTCAGTGGAACTAAGGGGCCCGAACCGTGAAAAACAGCCCCAGACCTTTATTCCTCCTCCACCAAACTTTACAGTTGGCACTATCTATTTCGGGCAGGTAGCGTTCTCCTGGCATCCGCCAAACCCAGATTCGTCAGTCAAACTGCCAGATGTTGAAGAGTGATTCATCACTCCAGAAAATGTGTTTCCACTGCTCCGGTGTCCAATAGCGGCGAGCTTTACACCACTGCCAATGAGATTGCTGGGCTCGATTTTATACACCTGTCAGCAATGGGGGTGTGGCTGAAAAAGGGGGTGTGTCCACATACTGTGTGTATGTCTGTGTATATGTGAGTGAGTGCATGTGTGCGGAGAATCAGAGCAGGTGGTCAGTCCAGTTCAAGTGTTCAGCAGTCTGATGGCTTGTAAATAGAAACTGTCTCTGAGCCTGTTGGTATCAGACCTCATGCTCTGATACAGTCTGATGGCTTGTAAATAGAAACTGTCTCTGAGCCTGTTGGTATCAGACCTCATGCTCTGATACAGTCTTCCCAACGCTAAGGGAGAGAACAGATCGTGGCTGCGGTCCTTGATGATGCTTCCTCAGACACCATTTTGAGTTGAAGTCCTGGATGGGTGGGAGCACTGTCCCAGGGATGTACCGAGCCATCTTCACCACCCACTGGAGGGCCACGGTCCCAGTGATGTACTGGGCCGTCTACACCACCCTCTGGAAGGCCACGGTCCCAGGGATGTACCGAGCCTTCTTCACCACCCTCTGGAGGGCCTTGCGGTCGTGTAGGGAGTAATTCCCTACCAGGCTGTGATGCAACTGGTCAGGTGGTGTTGTTGGTGGTCGATGTCAAGTCCTCTGTGATGTGGACGCAGAGGAACTTAAAACTCGTGATCCCATTGATGTGAATCAGGGCATGTTTCCTCTGCTTGCTGAAGTCAACAATCAACTCCTTTGTTTTGCTGACACTGATGGAGAGGTTGTTGTCATGACACCACAATGCCAGTTCACTGACCTATTCCCTAAAGGCTATCTCATTGTTGTTGGTTATCAGGACTACAACCGTGAGGTGTCGTCAGCAGACTTGATGATGGGGTTGGTGTCGTGCAAAGTCACACAGTTGTGGGTGAACAGGAAGTACAGCAGAGGACCGAGGACACACCCCTGAGGGGCCCCCTGTGTTAAGAGTCAGTGTGGAGGAGGTGTTGTTGACAAACCTCACAGCTTGTGGTCTGCCCGTCAGTGAGACCAGAATCCATTTGCAGTGGGTGGTGTCCAGACCCTGGGCTCAGTGTTGAGCTTGGATGGAACAATAGTGTTGAATGCTGAACTGTAGTCAATGAACAGCATTCTTTGAATAAAAAAAAAACTTTTACCCCAGTTTCACGGTATCTAATTGGTAGTTACAATCTTGTCTCATCGCGGCAACTCCAGTACGAAAAGCGTTAGTTCTAGCTTACTATTATGAAATTCTATTTATCAACAACGCCAATAATGTTTTGAAAAAAAACAGACTTTTGCTTTCAAAAGCAGCTCAAACATAACACACACAATGACCTTCAGAGCCATTGAATTATAGTGTACATTACAGAGAAATAACGCATGCTCTAGAATGCCCTTCAAGCCAATCAGAAAGGAGTATTCAACAACGCCCGTGGTATAATAAGATATACTCTGCTACCTGTTTGTAGCGCTCCACCTCGGCCTCCACTTCCTGCTTGGCTCTGGTCTGTCGGGCCTGTTGCTCCTGGTTCTCCAGCTGCTGCTCTCGCCACGTCTCTGCCTCAGTCAGGGCCGCTACCTCCAAGTCCTGGGAGAAGAAAGGTCACAACATCTCACTCTTACAGCCAGGTCATCCAGCTACCAAGGTTGTCTTGAAGTAAGCATGTCCTGTGTGGCTCAGTTGGTGCTAGCAACGGCAAGGTGAGGAGTTCAAGTCCCGCAGGGAAAGTGCAGGAATCACATCAATATACTAAAGAATTGTATGCACTCACATTGTACTGTAAGTTGCTTTGTATGTGTGCTAAGGGGGTGTCGGCCCGAGAGAGGGTCGGCCCGAGAGAGGGATATATATCATTGAAACCATCTCCAGTCCCTTCTCACCTGTATCTCAGCACGGAGCGTCTGCATCTGTCCCTGTAGTTTCTGGATCTCGTCTCTCTGCAGCTCCTTCTCATGTCTAAGCTCCTCCAGCTCCAAAACTCCGGCTCCTCCTCCTTCCAGACCATCCAAGCCTGACCCCTCCTTCAGGCTGCTGATCAGCTTCTCTTTGGACTGGAGAGGACACACACACACACACACACACACACACACACACACACACCACACACACACCACACAAACACCACACACACACACACAAAAGCATTAGAAGGAAATAGTGAGTTGTGTCCTAAATCTCCCATATGTGACAGATTATTATTATTATTATTATTATGTTTTTAAAGATCTCCATCTCTTACCTGTAGTATGCGGGACGCTTTGCTTTTATAGTCCTGTAACTCCTGCTTGGCAGTCTCGGCTGCGTTCCGGGCACTCCTCATCTGCTGTTGGAGGTCGTCGACCCGGTGCTTGTCATCCGAAGCCCGTCTCTCTGCGCCCGTCACCGCCTCCGCTAGCGTCTGCCTCTCAGCCTCCACCTTGGATAGCCGCACCGCAAACTCACTCTGTGGGAACCGAGGAGACGACACGTTATGTAGTCTGTGATTGACTTTACAGTGCATTTCGGGAAAGTATTCAGACCCCCTTGACTTGTTACACATTTCGTTACAGCATTATTCTAAAATGTATTAAGTAAAACTAAATCAAACACACAATACCCCATAGTGACATCACAATACCCCATAATGACATCACAATACCCCATACTGACATCACAATACCCCATAGTGACATCACAATACCCCATAGTGACATCACAATACCCCATAATGACATCACAATACCCCCTAATGACATCACAATACCCCATAATGACATCACAATACCCCATAATGACAAAGCAAAACATGTTTGTTTTTTTGCATATTTATTCAAAATTTAAAAAAAAACTGAAATACATTATTTACATAAGTATTCAGACACTTTGTTATGAGACTTGAAATTGCGCTCGGGTGCATCCTGTTTCCATTGACCATCTCTAAGATGTTTCTACAACTTGATTGGACATGATTTGGAGAGGCACACACCTGTCTATATAAATGGTCCCACAGTTGACAGTGCATGTCAGAGCAAAACCAAGCCATGAGGTGGAAGGAATTGTCCATAGAGCTCCGAGACAGGATTGTGTCGAGGCAGGGCCTCCCGAGTGGTGCAGTGGTCTAAAGCACTGCATCGCAGTTGCTAGCTGTTCCATTAGAGATCTTGGTTAGAGTCTAGGCTCTGTCGCAGCCGGGAGACCTATGGGGCGGCGCACAATTGGCCCAGCGTCGTCCTGCTTAGGGGAGGGTTTGGCCGGCATGGATGTCCCTGTCCCATCGCACTCTAGCGACTCCTGTGGAGGGCCGGGCGCATGTACGCTGACACGGTCGCCAGGTGTAACGATGTTTCCTCCGACACATTGGTGCGGCTGGCTTCCGGGTTAAGCGGGCGTTGGGTCATGAAGCAGTGCGGCTTGGTTGGGTCGTGTTTTGGAGGACGTACGCCTCTCGACCTTCGCCTCTCCCGAGTCCGCACGGGAGTTTTAGTGATGAGACAAGACTAACTACCAATTAGATACCGCGAAACTGGGGATGAAAAAAATGGGTAAAAAGTCCAAATAAATGTTAATATATATTTATTAAATTAAGGATTGTGTCGAGGCACAGATCTGGGGAAAGGTACCAAACCATTTCTGCAGCATTGAAGGTCACCAAGAACACAGTGGCCTCCATCATTCTTAAATGGAAGAAGTTTGGAACCACCAAGACTCTTCATAGAGCTGGACACCCGGCCAAACTGAGCAATCGGGGGAGAAAGGCCTTGGTCAGGGAGGTGACCAAGAACCCGATGGCCACTCTGACAGAGCTCCAGAGTTCCTCTTTGGAGATGGGAGAACCTTCCAGAAGGACAACCATCTCTGCAGCACTCCACTAATCAGGCCTTTATGGTAGAGTGGCCAGACGGAAGCCACTCCTCAGTAAAAGGCACATGACAGCCCGCTTGGATGAAACCAAGATTGAACTATTTGGCCTGAATATCAAGTGTTACGTATGGAGGAAACAACCCACCATCCCTACGGTGAAGCATAGTGGTGGGATCATCATGCTGCGGGGATGTTTTTCAGCGGCAGAGACTAGTCAGGATCGAGGGAAAGATGAATGGAGCAAAGTATAGAGAGATTGTTGATGAAAACCTGCTCCACAGCGCTCAGGACCTCAGACTGGGGCGAAGGTTCACCTTCCAACAGGGCAACGACCCTAAGCACACAACCAAGACTTCGGGACAAGTCTCCGAATGTCCTAGAGTCACCCAGCCAGAGACCGGACCTGAACCCGATTGAACATCTCTGGAGCGTCCTGAAAATAGCTGTGCAGCGACACTCCCCATCCAACCTGACAGAGCTTGAGAGAATCTGCAGAGAAGAATGGGAGAAACTCCCCAAATACAGGTGTACCAAACCTGTATTACTTTCGAGTTGATTTAACTTTTACTTAACTAGACAAGTCAGTTAAGAACAAATTCTTATTTACAATGACGGCTTTATGGGGAACAGTGGGTTAAACTGCCTTGTTCAGGGGCAGAACGACAGATTTTTATCTGGTCAGTTCAGGGATTCAATCTAGCCACCTTTCGGTTACTGGCTCTAACCACTAGGCTACCTGCCGCCACGGGTACGTAGCGTCATACCCAAGAAGACTTGAGGCTATAATCTCTGCCAAAGGTGCTTCTTCAAAGTACAGAGTAAAAGGGTCTGAATACTTATGTAAATGTGATATTATGGGGTATTGTGTGTAGATTGATTAGGAATAAGGCTGTAACATAACAAAATGTTGAAAAAGTCTAGGGGTCTGTACTTTCTGAATGTACATGATGTGCCCTGTTTCCACTAGTTACACCATCCTTCATTTTGCTTTGACAGATTAAAGATTAATTTAAAAAAATATATATATATATATATATATATATATATATATATATATATATATATATATATATATATATATATATATATATATATATATATATATATATATATATATATATATATATATATATATATATATATATATAGAGCTCCACAGCGCTCAGGACCTCAGACTGGGGCGAAGGTTCACCTTCCAACAGGGCAACGACCCTAAATATATATATCAATGTGTACTTGAGAGTTGGGACCGTGTGTGTATATATATTTTTCTACCTGCATCTGTCTATAGCCATCCTGTTCCCTGCGTAGAGCCATGTCTGCCTCCCTCAGTCTCTCCTGCATGGTCGTCATGGCCTGGGACTGCATACTGCTTCCTTCTGTGTGGTCCTGGAGGATCCTGGACATGATAGGGGTACAAAGTTAATCGTCATCTCCCTAGTACTATACAAAACCAACTTCAGTGTGATGCTAACAGCTTCGTTTTCTCCACTGTCCCAGTTCCCTTGGTTGCTGGGCTCAGACCAGTGGTCCTCCATAAAGACACGTGACCAGACCTCCTTGACAACGTACCAACCAGTTTTCCTACAGAAAAGGATCCGATTCAATAACTTCATTGGCGACATTTCAAGCTAGCTGTGGAGTGGAGCTTACGGCACGTTCTTACCTCCGTTACACATAGACTAGCTATTCAGAGAGCACCTCACACAGAGCCTCCGGAGCAACACCATGTTTACCCATGTGAGCACTGTCACATATGGATTATTCTCAGACTATTTTTATTTTTATATATTTTATACTAATATGTAAATGTTGAAGCAGTAGGATAGCCTCATTGACTGGATCTATTCATTCACAAAGATTTGGTTAATTAAATGTACCTGGACTTCTGACAAATGTAGTTGTCTTTTACTAATAATGAATGAAGCAAACAGATTTAGTTCTTCCAAGCCTATCCATCTACAAAGATTGTAAACATACCGGGATCTCTCAGTCTGTGCCTCCTCCAGAGCAGAGCTCCGTGACTTCAGTAACTGATCTGCCTCATCCAGCCTGACTTTCAGCACGGCCAACTGCCCGTCCTTAGCACCGAGGGCCTCTGTGAGGTCATCAACCTGCGACCGCAGCTCCCTGACCGTGCGGTCTGTGCGAGACTGGTCCGAATTCCACTTCTCTGTGCGTAACCGTGCCTGGTTCAATTCTGTAGGAAAGAGATTATGACCATAGTTACGCCCACGACAGACATAAACCAAACCACATTATTTAGGTGTCTGCTACACATACACATACATGAGCAAAACCTGGTCCCAGATCTGTCAGTGCTGTGTTGGCAAGACAACATCCATCGGCATGACAACGACCATAGGAGTTGGCAAGACAGCATAAACAGATTTGGGACCGGACATGAGTCTTCTTCCTCAGTCTTCTCTCTCTCAGCTCTCTCACCCTCCTGAGTGTCTTTGGCTCTCTGGATGATGGATGCCAGTTCCTGGTTGAGGGAGGTGACCTCTGACCTCAGTAGCTGGTTCTCCAAACGCAGACTGGACATCATCTGACTCTGCTGCTCCTCTATAGGGGGCGGGGCCAGGGCTGGGGGAGGGGCCTCGTATGTGGCCGGAGACTCTGATAGGTAGGTGATAGACTGGGGGACAGCCAACCCAGAGTCAGAACCATCAGGTGTGTCTGGAAAAAAGAGAAAGAGAGAACACATAAAGGAGGGAACGTTGAGCTGATGATTTAAATTAGCAATTGTAACTAGAACACTGTGTTGATTATTTCATAAACTTATATGGATGTCGACCAAACATAAAATAACAAAAAGGCAGTGCCTTGACATTAACATTACCAGTTTAAGTGTCAGTACCTTGACTTTCTTTGGCAGAGCCATCCTCCGAACCCCCTGTTTTGGCACTGTGAGTACTGGTGGACAGAGAGCTGTAGCTGGAGGTTCGTGACATGCCCCGTAGGGAGGGGGGCGTGGAGGGGGCTGAGGGGACCATGATGGGGGCAGCAGCCGAGACAGGAGGTGCTGGCTGTGGGGAGCCTGATCCTTCAGGAGATACTCTGAGAGGATCTCTTGGTCTGACCTCCCGCCTCTCGTTGGCTGCCGGAGGGTCTGAGCTGTTAAGGAAGTCAAACAACAGGTCATCATCTACATCTTGCTCACTCTGACTCTTCTTACTGGGCCTCACAAAGCTGGAGGAGGGTTTGATGGAGCTGGAGGAGGAGGCAGTGCTGGAAGACCCCAGGGGAAGGGTGCTGGTAGTGGAGACTGTGGCTGAGCTAGTCAACAGGGAACCTTTGGATTTTTTGATGTTGCCAGCAGCTGCAGTAATGAAACCAGATCCTGGTGCGTTGTGGGAGGTGGAGTTCCCATAGGGGTGTTGCTGTGTCTCTGATGTGTTGGTGCTGTAGCCAGTGCTACTGTACTGAGAGGTTTCGGTGGAGTCAGGAGCATCGTAGGCTGAGGAGAAGGAGGAGGTGCGGCCTTGGGGTTTGGTCAGGCTGGCAGCTCCTGCATCCACTTTATTCAGGAAGTCTTCAGCTTTCCCTGCCAGGTCAGCCAACCAAGACATTCTGCATCCTAGAAACACAAATTAATCAGTTTGTCAGATTCAGAAATTCAATAACAATAGCTTTTGTGACAAAATCTCATGTGTATGTCAAAAGACATTCCCCTAAAACCAAAAGATAATGCAAAATGTTATGATGACATTGCTTCTACCGTCCAACAGATAGCAAGATTGTTGATGTTATGGCTAACATCTTTGAAGGCTAGCTAGAAATCCGGGTGATCACTAAGTTAACCCTCAAAATAGTATAAAATGGTCTGTGTGGGTAGGTTTAACAACATACTGAGATATCAACTTTCAGCTTTCGGCATAAATCAGGGGTGGATTACACAGGGTCCGACAACCAAACTATCTTAACATATTAGCATCCATTATCGCTAACTAGCTAGTCGACTTACCGTATAACAACAGCGACGCCCAAAACTAAAAATAAAATAAATATCCCAGACAATTTATAGACCGGGATGAATAATCAATAGATCGACTATAGTGTCACATTTACACATTATCTGGTAAATCTTTGTTAGGTAAATATTAGCGTTTGGATCTGTCTCATACGTGGACCAGGAACTAACGCAAGGACCCCCAAAAACAGAACGCCTATCTCGATGCCTGATTAAAATACAAGCCAGCGGTCTGGATTTTGACACAGATAGAACAGTAAACCAGATGTTTCACCGAATGTATAAATCTGAAGTATCCGGTTGACATTTCCACTCAACACCAAGGTGATGAGAGGAATCCAAGTAGGGGGAGATGGAATTTGGCCGATATTCAGCAAATTTTCTCATCATGAAACATTTGATCTCAATACCGTTTTGTGTTCCCAAAACTAAAATATGTTACGAATAGAGAGGGCTAAGTTGGAAGACTTGACCATTTTCCAAAGTTTAAAATGTGTTTGTTGTTTAGATGGAGTACAAGGGCGAATTGAGTTATTGCACACGAGCACTTCAGTGTGGGCGTTCCCTAACTGAAATATGCAAATAAATGATAGAACCCACCAATAGGATCTCGATAACTCGTGCTTGGCTCTGCCCACTATGATTCATTTGCTCCCATTGGTAACGACAGGCCATGGTCTATCTTGGCTTAGTTATAACAAGTAATTGGTTTTGAACATATTTCTGGAGAGAAATTGTTGACCACTGTGATATTAGGGCCCCCGAGTGGCACAGCCGTCTAAGGCACTGCTCCTCAGTGCAAGCGGCATCACTACAGTCCCTGGTTCAAAACCAGGCTGTATCACATCCAGCCGTGGTTGGGAGTCCCATAGGGCATTGCACAATTGGCCCAGCGTTGTCCAGGTTTTGCCGGGGTAGGCCGTCATTGTAAATAAGAATTTGTTCTTAACTGACTTACCTGGTTAAATACAACACAAATGAAAGCAGCACCCCTGGTAAGCTACTGGCACCTCCCTCTACCTGTGATTTCAGAGAAATGTTTGATAAGGTGCGAAAATGAAAAATAATTTCTTCCTCAGTGTGCACTGTCACATTGTGAAAGACTGTGCGCTTCAAACTGTTTTCTTGAAATGATTTGTAAGTCATCTTCTCTATCTGTGGGTTTCCATTAGATAGCACAGGCAAAGTCAAAATGGCGATATCGTAAAAATGTAGGAAAATAATAAAAATTAGCTTTTTGTTCCTAATTTAAGATTGTATAATTTAGGCAGGGTTCATGACTGTGGTAACTAGTGATGTACCTTTCTATTACATGAGGGTTTATGACTTTATGACTGTGGTAACTAGTGATGTCCCTATCTATTACATGAGTACCTGTTTTAGTTTCCAGAAAACATGTGATATTGGCAGGTGTTGTGTATTCGTGCACCCAGATTCAGGACGGGTCTGAAGCGTGGCTGGCTTGACTGCAGTAATTTGAGAGACCCTACAATATTCACAAAATAAACTTGACAGAACCTTTTGTGAATAATAGGAGTTATCTGTAAAAAAATAAATCACTCATGGGGATAGTGCCAACACCCAACGATATCTCAACCACTGGTAATGGGGAGAGAAAGACAAAACACAAAAGAGAACACAGATGTTACGAAACAGTGTCTCTCTTTATTCTGCCGCACTGCAAATGGGAATTATTTACATGGCATGCCACATCAATACAGGAACTGTTTAAGGATCGATAACACTTAGAATCTGCTCCGGGAAAAGAGAGAGTTAAGGGTACCAAAAAGAAAATAAACAATTCTCTCTGTGATCCATGTAAATTCATTTTTAAATCTTTTTTTGTGTGTTTTTTTGTAGACTTTACAAAGTGCTGTCCAGTAGCCAGGCAGATAACGAGCCGGCCCTGCTGTCTGAGAAAGAGAACGGGTCAGCTGGAGAACGTGGTACTGCCCTCAACCTCTTAGGTCAGGGGAAAACCTAAATCATGTACGAAGAAAATACAGTCCGTGTCTGAAACAGGGTGGGGGGGGGGGGGGGGTGGAAATCAAGATTCTACCCCAATAAATGTTGACAGTCCCAATAACCTCAAATCATGTCAATCTAAGTCTTACAAGACAGAGTTGGCCACAGAAAGAATCCACAACCACTATGCCCTTGCAAAAGAACTGGACACCAAAAGAGTGAACTTCAGATCCGTATGAGGGAGAACCAACATTAGATTTATTTATAAAAACTTAGAAATTACAAAAGAAAAATAACACCATTCCAAGTACAATTTTTACCACATAATAACGAGAGAAAAGTAGTAAAGGTGGACAACTGTCTAAGAGAAAACCTTCAAGGGAAAAAAAAAAAAAAAAAAAGTTGTCTTCTCTTAATTATTATTTCCTATTGTTTTAAGATGGACAGCCTCTCTCACACACACACATACACCTCTCACTCACACACCTCTCACTCACTCACTCACTCACTCACTTACACACCTCTCACTCACTCACTCACACACCTCTCACTCACTCACACACCTCTCACTCACTCACACACCTCTCACTCACTCACTCACACACCTCTCACTCACACACACCTCTCACTCACTCACACACACCTCTCACTCACTCACACACACACCTCTCACTCACTCACACACACACCTCTCACTCACTCACACACACACCTCTCACTCACTCACACACACACCTCTCACTCACTCACACACACCTCTCACTCACTCACACACACACACCTCTCACTCACTCACACACACACACCTCTCACTCACTCACACACACACACCTCTCACTCACTCACACACACACACCTCTCACTCACTCACACACACACACCTCTCACTCACTCACACACACACACCTCTCACTCACTCACACACACCTCTCACTCACTCACACACACCTCTCACTCACACACACCTCTCACTCACTCACACACACCTCTCACTCACTCACACACACCTCTCACTCACTCACACACACCTCTCACTCTCTTCCCTCAAACACACTGGTGCCCTGGGGCGAATGGCCAACCAACATGCAGGTGGTTCTGACTGACTGAGGTTTTAGGCCATTTGATTAGTCGTTGAAGCCCCTCATCTACTTCCTGTAGTTCTTTAGATCAAGCCCCGCCTCTTCTTGTAGTCCTCCAGGTTTAGAGACCTACGTGGAGCACCGTCCTTCACTGCCAGGGTGTTGGCGCTCACTGACAGAGACTTGGCTTCTGAAACACACCAGAGGAACAACATTAGTCTGACATCTGTTGTTACAGGTGTAGGTGCCCCTAGACGCTGACCTCGAGTGAGTTTAGCATTTCCCTCACAAGTGGTTAAGGTCAGGACTTGGTGAGGGGAAGCTGATCCATTAGCTGGTCATAGCCGGCTTTTGGCCAATAAAAAAAAGCTGATTTTAAAAAATGCCACCGGCCAATCGTCTGGGAGGAGAAAGAAAAACATTGCGAAAGTCTTTTTAGCCTATGAATTGATGTAAATCCATTTCACCAAGTCATGCTTATCGGTCTATAGGTTTATTTAGCATAATCTATTGGAATGAACGTGTATATTCGTTAAGCATTTTATTTATTACATGAGCACAGGATACGGATACAGAGACTTCTGGGAGACAATGTGAGAGCTGCTGCTACAGACAGTCTGGGTAATCAGCGGGAGGAGACAGGTTGTGGATGAGGACAGAGGCTTCTGGGAGACAGTGTGAGAGCTGCTGCTACAGACAGTCTGGGTAATCAGCGGGAGGAGACACAGGTTGTGGATGAGGACAGAGGCTTCTGGGAGACAGTGTGAGAGCTGCTGCTACAGACAGTCTGGGTAATCAGCGGGAGGAGACACAGGTTGTGGATGAGGACAGAGACTTCTGGGAGACAGAAGTCTAACAGAACCCCTGATCTGTACCTAGGGGGGGGAACCCCTGATCTGTACCTAGGGGAGGAACCCCTGATCTGTACCTAGGGGAGGAACCCCTGATCTGTACCTAGGAGAGGAACCCCTGATCTGTACCTAGGGGGGGAACCCCTGATCTGTACCTAGGGGGGGAACCCCTGATCTGTACCTAGGGGGGGAACCCCTGATCTGTACCTAGGGGGGGAACCCCTGATCTGTACCTAGGGGGGGAACCCCTGATCTGTACCTAGGGGGGGAACCCCTGATCTGTACCTAGGGGGGGAACCCCTGATCTGTACCTAGGGGGGGAACCCCTGATCTGTACCTAGGGGGGGAACCCCTGATCTGTACCTAGGGGAGGAACCCCTGATCTGTACCTAGGGGAGGAACCCCTGATCTGTACATAGGGGAGGAACCCCTGATCTGTACCTAGGGGAGGAACCCCTGATCTGTACCTAGGGGAGGAACCCCTGATCTGTACCTAGGGGAGGAACCCCTGATCTGTACCTAGGGGAGGAACCCCTGATCTGTACCTGAGGGGGGGGGACCCCAGATCTGTACCTAGGGGGGGGGCCTGATCTGTACCTAGGGGGGGGGGGACCCCTGATCTGTACCTAGGGGGGGGGGGGACCCATGATCTGTACCTAGGGGGGGGACGGACCCATGATCTGTACCTAGGGGGGGGACCCCTGATCTGTACCTAAGGGGGGGGGGGCCCTGATCTGTACCTAGGGGGGGGGGGACCCCTGATCTGTACCTAGGGGGGGAACCCCTGATCTGTACCTAGGGGGGGGAACCCTGATCTGTACCTAGGGGGAACATACATGGGCCATGTCTAACGGTATTGTTAGTGCACATTGAAACTACCCTCCTGGAGGCAGGGATCGAACCCACCACTTTGTGCATGTTACGTAGACATTTGAAACTGTCCGTCTCACCTGCGTTGGGAACCTGTAGGTCAATCTTGACGTCAAAGTCGTGGACTTTAAAGAGGTCCTCTGATAGGTCGCTGGTGTTCTTAGTAGGGTCGATGACTTTCAGAGCAGCCTGTCCTGCTCCCCTGCCCATCTCAAACTCCAAGTCCATCTCTTTGCCGGACCCTTCTCCGTACTTCTCATTGAGGTGTTGGAGGATAGCTGCATGGACTGAAGGATCTCTGGCCTGTGAGAACACAAACACAAAAACGTCAATACTTCAGACAGGCAAGTTATTCAGAATTTTAATACGTGTAGAAAACGCTTAAAGATGCTCGTGGATACATTATCATCTCAGCACTCAAACCCTCACCCTGGCTCTGGGACTGACTTTGTAGCCCTTACTGCTGAGGTTGGCTACCCCCCCCCCCCCCCCCCCCCCCCCAATCCCCTTTTAAATGTATAACTATATAAATGGAGCTTGGCTGATGCTTTAAGCTCACGAGTGGCGCAGCGGTTTAAGGCACTGCATCTCAGTGCTAGAGGCGTCACTACAGGCCCTGGTTTCGATTCCAGGCTGTATCACAACCGGCCCATAGGGCTACACACAATTGGCCCAGAGTCGTCTGGGTTTGGCCGTCAAGTAAGTAAGAATTTGTTCTTAACCGACTTCCCTAATTAAATAAATCATTAAATAAATAATAATTTTAAAAGCTTTGGGCGGGACACAAGTTAATAGGCCGATGTGATTTTTAGGATTTAAAATTCAAATTTAAAATCAGGATATTTTCTACCTGCAAGCTGCAATGTTTTACACAGTGGCAGAATACCTGACCCCTGTGACTGACCCTAAACAGAGAGTACACAGTGGCAGAATACCTGACCACTGTGACTGACCCTAAACAGAGAGTACACAGTGGCAGAATACCTGAACACTGTGACTGACCCTAAACAGAGAGTACACAGTGGCAGAATACCTGAACACTGTGACTGACCCGAAACAGAGAGTACACAGTGGCAGAATACCTGACCCTAAACAGAGAGTACACAGTGGCAGAATACCTGACCCCTGTGACTGACCCTAAACAGAGAGTACACAGTGGCAGAATACCTGACCCCTGTGACTGACCCTAAACAGAGAGTACACAGTGGCAGAATACCTGAACACTGTGACTGACCCTAAACAGAGAGTACACAGTGGCAGAATACCTGACCCCTGTGACTGACCCTAAACAGAGAGTACACAGTGGCAGAATACCTGACCCCTGTGACTGACCCTAAACAGAGAGTACACAGTGGCAGAATACCTGACCCCTGTGACTGACCCTAAACAGAGAGTACACAGTGGCAGAATACCTGAACACTGTGACTGACCCTAAACAGAGAGTACACAGTGGCAGAATACCTGAACACTGTGACTGACCCTAAACAGAGAGTACACAGTGGCAGAATACCTGACCCCTGTGACTGACCCTAAACAGAGAGTACACAGTGGCAGAATACCTGAACACTGTGACTGACCCTAAACAGAGAGTACACAGTGGCAGAATACCTGACCCCTGTGACTGACCCTAAACAGAGAGGACACAGTGGCAGAATACCTGACCCCTGTGACTGACCCTAAACAGAGAGTACACAGTGGCAGAATACCTGACCCCTGTGACTGACCCTAAACAGAGAGTACACAGTGGCAGAATACCTGAACACTGTGACTGACCCTAAACAGAGAGTACACAGTGGCAGAATACCTGACCCCTGTGACTGACCCTAAACAGAGAGGACACAGTGGCAGAATACCTGACCCCTGTGACTGACCCTAAACAGAGAGTACACAGTGGCAGAATACCTGACCCCTGACTGACCCTAAACAGAGAGTACACAGTGGCAGAATACCTGAACACTGTGACTGACCCTAAACAGAGAGTACACAGTGGCAGAATACCTGAACACTGTGACTGACCCTAAACAGAGAGTACACAGTGGCAGAATACCTGACCCTAAACAGAGAGTACACAGTGGCAGAATACCTGACCCCTGTGACTGACCCTAAACAGAGAGTACACAGTGGCAGAATACCTGACCCCTGTGACTGACCCTAAACAGAGAGTACACAGTGGCAGAATACCTGAACACTGTGACTGACCCTAAACAGAGAGTACACAGTGGCAGAATACCTGACCCCTGTGACTGACCCTAAACAGAGAGTACACAGTGGCAGAATACCTGACCCCTGTGACTGACCCTAAACAGAGAGTACACAGTGGCAGAATACCTGACCCCTGTGACTGACCCTAAACAGAGAGTACACAGTGGCAGAATACCTGACCCCTGTGACTGACCCTAAACAGAGAGTACACAGTGGCAGAATACCTGAACACTGTGACTGACCCTAAACAGCGAGTACACAGTGGCAGAATACCTGACCCCTGTGACTGACCCTAAACAGAGAGTACACAGTGGCAGAATACCTGACCCCTGTGACTGACCCTAAACAGAGAGTACACAGTGGCAGAATACCTGACCCCTGTGACTGACCCTAAACAGAGAGTACACAGTGGCAGAATACCTGAACACTGTGACTGACCCTAAACAGAGAGTACACAGTGGCAGAATACCTGACCCCTGTGACTGACCCTAAACAGAGAGTACACAGTGGCAGAATACCTGAACACTGTGACTGACCCTAAACAGAGAGTACACAGTGGCAGAATACCTGACCCCTGTGACTGACCCTAAACAGAGAGTACACAGTGGCAGAATACCTGAACACTGTGACTGACCCTAAACAGAGAGTACACAGTGGCAGAATACCTGACCCCTGTGACTGACCCTAAACAGAGAGGACACAGTGGCAGAATACCTGACCCCTGTGACTGACCCTAAACAGAGAGTACACAGTGGCAGAATACCTGAACACTGACTGACCCTAAACAGAGAGTACACAGTGGCAGAATACCTGAACACTGTGACTGACCCTAAACAGAGAGTACACAGTGGCAGAATACCTGAACACTGTGACTGACCCTAAACAGAGAGTACACAGTGGCAGAATACCTGACCCTAAACAGAGAGTACACAGTGGCAGAATACCTGACCCCTGTGACTGACCCTAAACAGAGAGTACACAGTGGCAGAATACCTGACCCCTGTGACTGACCCTAAACAGAGAGTACACAGTGGCAGAATACCTGAACACTGTGACTGACCCTAAACAGAGAGTACACAGTGGCAGAATACCTGACCCCTGTGACTGACCCTAAACAGAGAGGACACAGTGGCAGAATACCTGACCCCTGTGACTGACCCTAAACAGAGAGTACACAGTGGCAGAATACCTGAACACTGACTGACCCTAAACAGAGAGTACACAGTGGCAGAATACCTGAACACTGTGACTGACCCTAAACAGAGAGTACACAGTGGCAGAATACCTGAACACTGTGACTGACCCTAAACAGAGAGTACACAGTGGCAGAATACCTGACCCTAAACAGAGAGTACACAGTGGCAGAATACCTGACCCCTGTGACTGACCCTAAACAGAGAGTACACAGTGGCAGAATACCTGACCCCTGTGACTGACCCTAAACAGAGAGTACACAGTGGCAGAATACCTGAACACTGTGACTGACCCTAAACAGAGAGTACACAGTGGCAGAATACCTGACCCCTGTGACTGACCCTAAACAGAGAGTACACAGTGGCAGAATACCTGACCCCTGTGACTGACCCTAAACAGAGAGTACACAGTGGCAGAATACCTGACCCCTGTGACTGACCCTAAACAGAGAGTACACAGTGGCAGAATACCTGAACACTGTGACTGACCCTAAACAGAGAGTACACAGTGGCAGAATACCTGACCCCTGTGACTGACCCTAAACAGAGAGTACACAGTGGCAGAATACCTGAACACTGTGACTGACCCTAAACAGAGAGTACACAGTGGCAGAATACCTGACCCCTGTGACTGACCCTAAACAGAGAGGACACAGTGGCAGAATACCTGACCCCTGTGACTGACCCTAAACAGAGAGTACACAGTGGCAGAATACCTGAACACTGTGACTGACCCTAAACAGAGAGTACACAGTGGCAGAATACCTGAACACTGTGACTGACCCTAAACAGAGAGTACACAGTGGCAGAATACCTGAACACTGTGACTGACCCTAAACAGAGAGTACACAGTGGCAGAATACCTGACCCTAAACAGAGAGTACACAGTGGCAGAATACCTGACCCCTGTGACTGACCCTAAACAGAGAGTACACAGTGGCAGAATACCTGAACCCTGTGACTGACCCTAAACAGAGAGTACACAGTGGCAGAATACCTGACCCCTGTGACTGACCCTAAACAGAGAGTACACAGTGGCAGAATACCTGACCCCTGTGACTGACCCTAAACAGAGAGTACACAGTGGCAGAATACCTGAACACTGTGACTGACCCTAAACAGAGAGTACACAGTGGCAGAATACCTGACCCCTGTGACTGACCCTAAACAGAGAGTACACAGTGGCAGAATACCTGACCCCTGTGACTGACCCTAAACAGAGAGTACACAGTGGCAGAATACCTGACCCCTGTGACTGACCCTAAACAGAGAGTACACAGTGGCAGAATACCTGAACACTGTGACTGACCCTAAACAGAGAGTACACAGTGGCAGAATACCTGACCCCTGTGACTGACCCTAAACAGAGAGTACACAGTGGCAGAATACCTGAACACTGTGACTGACCCTAAACAGAGAGTACACAGTGGCAGAATACCTGACCCCTGTGACTGACCCTAAACAGAGAGGACACAGTGGCAGAATACCTGACCCCTGTGACTGACCCTAAACAGAGAGTACACAGTGGCAGAATACCTGAACACTGTGACTGACCCTAAACAGAGAGTACACAGTGGCAGAATACCTGAACACTGTGACTGACCCTAAACAGAGAGTACACAGTGGCAGAATACCTGAACACTGTGACTGACCCTAAACAGAGAGTACACAGTGGCAGAATACCTGACCCTAAACAGAGAGTACACAGTGGCAGAATACCTGACCCCTGTGACTGACCCTAAACAGAGAGTACACAGTGGCAGAATACCTGAACCCTGTGACTGACCCTAAACAGAGAGTACACAGTGGCAGAATACCTGAACACTGTGACTGACCCTAAACAGAGAGTACACAGTGGCAGAATACCTGAACACCGTGACTGACCCTAAACAGAGAGTACACAGTGGCAGAATACCTGAACACTGTGACTGACCCTAAACAGAGAGTACACAGTGGCAGAATACCTGACCCCTGTGACTGACCCTAAACAGAGAGTACACAGTGGCAGAATACCTGACCCCTGTGACTGACCCTAAACAGAGAGTACACAGTGGCAGAATACCTGACCCCTGTGACTGACCCTAAACAGAGAGTACACAGTGGCAGAATACCTGACCCTAAACAGAGAGTACACAGTGGCAGAATACCTGACCCCTGTGACTGACCCTAAACAGAGAGTACACAGTGGCAGAATACCTGAACACTGTGACTGACCCTAAACAGAGAGTACACAGTGGCAGAATACCTGAACACTGTGACTGACCCTAAACAGAGAGTACACAGTGGCAGAATACCTGAACACTGTGACTGACCCTAAACAGAGAGTACACAGTGGCAGAATACCTGACCCCTGTGA
The DNA here is from genome assembly GCF_002021735.2 of Oncorhynchus kisutch. Lineage (NCBI taxonomy): Eukaryota > Metazoa > Chordata > Actinopteri > Salmoniformes > Salmonidae > Oncorhynchus > Oncorhynchus kisutch. Next base: position 4,851,939 of record NC_034187.2, read on the forward strand.
CTGACCCTAAACAGAGAGTACACAGTGGCAGAATACCTGACCCCTGTGACTGACCCTAAACAGAGAGTACACAGTGGCAGAATACCTGACCCCTGTGACTGACCCTAAACAGAGAGTACACAGTGGCAGAATACCTGAACACTGTGACTGACCCTAAACAGAGAGTACACAGTGGCAGAATACCTGACCCCTGTGACTGACCCTAAACAGAGAGTACACAGTGGCAGAATACCTGAACACTGTGACTGACCCTAAACAGAGAGTACACAGTGGCAGAATACCTGACCCCTGTGACTGACCCTAAACAGAGAGGACACAGTGGCAGAATACCTGACCCCTGTGACTGACCCTAAACAGAGAGTACACAGTGGCAGAATACCTGAACACTGTGACTGACCCTAAACAGAGAGTACACAGTGGCAGAATACCTGAACACTGTGACTGACCCTAAACAGAGAGTACACAGTGGCAGAATACCTGAACACTGTGACTGACCCTAAACAGAGAGTACACAGTGGCAGAATACCTGACCCTAAACAGAGAGTACACAGTGGCAGAATACCTGACCCCTGTGACTGACCCTAAACAGAGAGTACACAGTGGCAGAATACCTGAACACTGTGACTGACCCTAAACAGAGAGTACACAGTGGCAGAATACCTGAACACTGTGACTGACCCTAAACAGAGAGTACACAGTGGCAGAATACCTGAACACTGTGACTGACCCTAAACAGAGAGTACACAGTGGCAGAATACCTGAACACTGTGACTGACCCTAAACAGAGAGTACACAGTGGCAGAATACCTGAACACTGTGACTGACCCTAAACAGAGAGTACACAGTGGCAGAATACCTGACCCTAAACAGAGAGTACACAGTGGCAGAATACCTGACCCCTGTGACTGACCCTAAACAGAGAGTACACAGTGGCAGAATACCTGAACACTGTGACTGACCCTAAACAGAGAGTACACAGTGGCAGAATACCTGAACACTGTGACTGACCCTAAACAGAGAGTACACAGTGGCAGAATACCTGAACACTGTGACTGACCCTAAACAGAGAGTACACAGTGGCAGAATACCTGACCCCTGTGACTGACCCAAACTTAAGGAAAGCTTTGACTATGTACAGACTCAGTGAGCATAGCCTTGCTATTGAGAAAGGCCGCCGTAGGCAGACATGGCTCTCAAGAGAAGACAGGCTATGTGCTCACTGCCCACAAAATGAGGTGGAAACTGAGCTGCACTTCCTAACCTCCTGTCCAACGTATGACCATATTAGAGAGACATATTTCCCTCAGATTACACAGATCCACAAAGAATTCGAAAACAATTTTGATGAACGCCCATATCTACTGGGTGAAATACCACAGTGTGCATCACAGCAGCAATATGTGTGACCTGTTGCCACAAGAAAAGGGCAACCAGTGAAGAACAAACACCATTGTAAATACAACTTATATTTATGTTTATTTATATTCCCCTTTTGTACTTTAACTATTTGCACATCGTTACCAAACGGTACAGAGACAATTATATAACATTTGAAAATGTCTCTATTCTTTTGTAACTTTTGTGAGAGTGTAATGTTCACTGTTCATTTCACTTTTGTTCGTTATCTATTTCACTTGCTTTGGCAATGTAAACATGTTTCCCATGCCAATAAAAGCCCTTTGAGTTGAATTGACAGAGAGGATCTGAGACTTACGTTAGACACCATGGTTGGTTTGCACTGCCGTCTAGTAAACGGGTCCATCTGCATCTTGGCATTCTGTCCCTCAGCCTGACAGAAATAGTATTAAAAAATAGATATAACACTTTTTTTTAATACAATAAATGAGTTTTGATAGGCTACAGTAGTTCAGATCTAATGACAAGAAAGAGAACTGCAAGTTCAGTGATCAAATTAAGACACTACAGCTGTAGTATGGATACTTACCACTAGGGCTTTCTCAGACTCCACGATGTTCCAGCTACGATTCCTCTGGTTGATGTAGCTGGAGGAGACAGATGGACAGGCAGAGAGGTTTATATGGACAGAGAGATAGACCGAGAGATGCAAAAAGAGAGAGAGAGAGAGAGGGGGGGGAGAGAGAGAGAGAGAGAGAGACAGCAACAGTTGGTAGCGCAGATATGGGCAACTTTGATCTGAACTCATCAATGGGGGGGGGGGGGGGGGGCAGAGGTTCGCTGGTCTACGTAGCCACATCCATACCCACATATCCTGAATCCTGAATATCCTGCAATCATACACATTTTGCCATGGGCGGAGAGCTATGTTTTTCCGTATGTTATCTGAGTGAGAGCGACTAACAAAATTAATGGGGGCCCACAGTCGGTCATTTGACAATATATCTAAGTTTAGATCGCTGGCCCACTCGACTATGTAAAAAATGTTTGCTGACACGGGCTACTTGAGTGACTGTCAGTGACAGTTACGGACACCACACCCCCCCAAAAAACTAAACCTGTATTTTTTTTTGTCTTTTGAAATTGAGTCTAAGGACACCAGGGTTGTGGGTTTGTTCCCACGGTGCACCTATTCAGGGAAAAGGTACAAAAATGTAATGCACTCACTAGTGCCAGCCGCTCTGGATAAGAGTCTGCTAAATGACTCACTACTGCCAGTCGCTCTGGATAAGAGAGTCTGCTAAATGACTCACTACTGCCAGTCGCTCTGGATAAGAGAGTCTGCTAAATGACTCACTACTGCCAGCCGCTCTGGATAAGAGAGTCGGCTAAATGACTCACTACTGCCAGCCGCTCTGGATAAGAGAGTCGGCTAAATGACTCACTACTGCCAGTCGCTCTGGATAAGAGAGTCGGCTAAATGACTCACTACTGCCAGCCGCTCTGGATAAGAGTCGGCTAAATGACTCACTACTGCCAGTAGCTCTGGATAAGAGAGTCTGCTAAATGACTCACTACTGCCAGTCGCTCTGGATAAGAGAGTCTGCTAAATGACTCACTACTGCCAGTCTCTCTGGATAAGAGACTCCATTTTGTTGATCCCTGCCTACAGACAGAAACTAAAACAAGAGGCTCCCACGCTGAGGTCTGTCCAACGCTGGTCCGACCAAGCTGACTCCACTCTCCAAGACTGCTTCCATCACGTGGACTGGGATATGTTTCGTATTGCGTCAGATAGCAATATTGACGAATACGCTGATTCGGTGTGCGAGTTCATTATAACGTGCTTTGAAGATGTCGTTCCCATAGCAACGATTAAAACATTCCCTAACCAGAAACCGTGGATTGATGGCAGCATTCGCGTGAAACTGAAAGCGCAAACTACTGCTTTTAATCAGGGCAAGGTGACTGGTAACATGACCGAATACAAACAGTGCAGCTATTCCCTCCGCAAGGCTATCAAACAAGCTAAGCGTCAGTACAGAGACAAAGTAGAATCTCAATTCAACGGCTCAGACACAAGAGGCATGTGGCAGGGTCTACAGTCAATCACGGACTACAAGAAGAAAACCAGCCCCGTCACGGACCAGGATGTCTTGCTCCCAGGCAGACTAAATAACTTTTTTGCCCGCTTTGAGGACAATACAGTGCCACTGACATGGCCTGCAACGAAAACATGCGGTCTCTCCTTCACTGCAGCCGAGGTGAGTAAGACATTTAAACGTGTTAAATGGCTGCAGGCCCAGACGGCATCCCCAGCCGCGCCCTCAGAGCATGCGCAGACCAGCTGGCCGGTGTGTTTACGGACATATTCAATCAATCCCTATACCAGTCTGCTGTTCCCACATGCTTCAAGAGGGCCACCATTGTTCCTGTTCCCAAGAAAGCTAAGGTAACTGAGCTAAACGACTACCGCCCCGTAGCACTCACTTCCGTCATCATGAAGTGCTTTGAGAGACTAGTCAAGGACCATATCACCTCCACCCTACCTGACACCCTAGACCCACTCCAATTTGCTTACCGCCCAAATAGGTCCACAGACGATGCAATCTCAACCACACTGCATGCACACTGCCCTAAACCATCTGGACAAGAGGAATACCTATGTGAGAATGCTGTTCATCGACTACAGCTCGGCATTCAACACCATAGTACCCTCCAAGCTCGTCATCAAGCTCGAGACCCTGGGTCTCGACCCCGCCCTGTGCAACTGGGTACTGGACTTCCTGACGGGCCGCCCCCAGGTGGTGAGGGTAGGCAACAACATCTCCACCCCGCTGATCCTCAACACTGGGGCCCCACAAGGGTGCGTTCTGAGCCTTCTCCTGTACTCCCTGTTCACCCACGACTGCGTGGCCACGCACGCCTCCAACTCAATCATCAAGTTTGCGGACGACACAACAGTGGTAGGCTTGATTACCAACAACGACGAGACGGCCTACAGGGAGGAGGGCCCTCGGAGTGTGGTGTCAGGAAAATAACCTCACACTCAACGTCAACAAAACTAAGGAGATGATTGTGGACTTCAGGAAACAGCAGAGGGAACAGTAGTGGAGAGGGTAGCAAGTTTTAAGTTCCTCGGCATACACATCACAGACAAACTGAATTGGTCCACTCACACAGACAGCATCGTGAAGAAGGCGCAGCAGCGCCTCTTCAACCTCAGGAGGCTGAAGAAATTCGGCTTGTCACCAAAAGCACTCACAAACTTCTACAGATGCACAATCGAGAGCATCCTGGCGGGCTGTATCACCGCCTGGTACGGCAACTGCTCCGCCCACAACCGTAAGGCTCTCCAGAGGGTAGTGAGGTCTGCACAACGCATCACCGGGGGCAAACTACCTGCCCTCCAGGACACCTACACCACCCGATGTTACAGGAAGGCCATAAAGATCATCAAGGACATCAATCACCCAAGCCACTGCCTGTTCACCCCGCTTTCATCCAGAAGGCGAGGTCAGTACAGGTGCATCAAAGCTGGGACCGAGAGACTGAAAAACAGCTTCTATCTCAAGGCCATCAGACTGTTAAACAGCCACCACTAACATTGAGTGGCTGCTGCCAACACACTGACACTGACTCAACTCCAGCCACTTTAATAATGGGATTTGATGGGAAATGATGTAAATATATCACTAGCCACTTTAAACAATGCTACCTTATATAATGTTACATACCCTACATTATTCATCTCATATGCATACGTATATACTGTACTCTATATCATCGACTGCATCCTTATGTAATACATGTATCACTAGCCACTTTAACTATGCACTTTGTTAAAATACTCATCTCATATGTATATACTGTACTCGATACCATCTACTGTATCTTGCCTATGCTGCTCTGTACCATCACTCATTCATATATCCTTATGTACATATTCTTTATCCCCTTACACTGTGTATAAGACAGTAGTTTTGGAATTGTTAGTTAGATTACTTGTTGGTTATTACTGCATTGTCGGAACTAGAAGCACAAGCATTTCGCTACACTCGCATTACCATCTGCTAACCATGTGTATGTGACAAATAAAATTGGATTTGATTTGATTTTAAATGACTCACTACCGCCAGTCTCTCTGGATAAGAGTCTCTGCTAAATGACTCACTACCGCCAGTCTCTCTGGATAAGAGTCTCAGCTAAATGACTCACTACTGTAAGTCTCTCTGGATAAGAGTCTCGGCTAAATGACTCACTACTGTAAGTCTCTCTGGATAAGAGTCTCGGCTAAATGACTCACTACTGTAAGTCTCTCTGGATAAGAGTCTCGGCTAAATGACTCACTACTGTAAGTCTCTCTGGATAAGAGTCTCGGCTAAATGACTCACTACTGTAAGTCTCTCTGGATAAGAGTCTCGGCTAAATGACTCACTACTGTAAGTCTCTCTGGATAAGAGTCTCGGCTAAATGACTCACTACTGTAAGTCTCTCTGGATAAGAGTCTCGGCTAAATGACTCACTACTGTAAGTCTCTCTGGATAAGAGTCGGCTAAATGACTCACTACTGTAAGTCTCTCTGGATACGAGTCTGCTAAATGACTCACTACTGTAAGTCTCTCTGGATAAGAGTCTGCTAAATGACTCACTACTGTAAGTCTCTCTGGATAAGAGTCTGCTAAATGACTCACTACTGTAAGTCTCTCTGGATAAGAGTCTGCTAAATGACTCACTACTGTAAGTCTCTCTGGATAAGAGTCTGCTAAATGACTCACTACTGTAAGTCTCTCTGGATAAGAGTCTGCTAAATGACTCACTACCGTAAGTCTCTCTGGATAAGAGTCTGCTAAATGACTCACTACTGTAAGTCTCTCTGGATAAGAGTCTGCTAAATGACTCACTACTGCCAGTCGCACTGGTCTCACCTGATGGCAGAGATGTTTTTGGTCCTCTGTCTGTCGAGATGCTCGGCCCTCTCCTCCAACTCATTCAGCTGGTCCTGGATCTCTTTGGCTCGGTCTCCTTCTCCACTCTCCTCTGCCATGGCCTGGAGGTGAGAACACACATTATAACATGTGTATATACCAGTGGGGGCTCCTCAGAGGAGGAAGGGGAGGACCACACACAGTAAGTAGCAGTACACACAGTAGTACACACAGCAGTTCACACAGCAGTACACACAGTAAGTAGCAGTACACACAGCAGTACACACAGCAGTACACACAGCAGTACACACAGCAGTACACACAGCAGTACACACAGCAGTACACAGTCATACACACAGCAGTACACACAGCAGTACACAGTCATACACACAGCAGTACACACAGTAGTACACACAGCAAGTAGCAGTACACACAGCAGTACACACAGCAAGTAGCAGTACACACAGCAGTACACACAGCAAGTAGCAGTACACACAGCAGTACACAGTCATACACACAGCAGTACACACAGCAGTACACAGTCATACACACAGCAGTACACACAGTAGTACACACAGCAAGTAGCAGTACACACAGCAGTACACACAGCAGTACACACAGCAAGTAGCAGTACACACAGCAGTACACACAGCAGTACACACAGCAGTACACACAGCCTTACACACAGCCATACACACAGCCATACACACAGCCGTACACACAGCCGTACACACAGCCGTACACACAGCAGTACACACAGCAGTACACACAGTCGTGCACACACTAGCATACACAAGTATAAACAAGTACACACATCAAAGTAGTACACACAGCAGTACACACAGCCGTACACACAGCAGTAGTAGTACACACAGTAGCATACACAACTATAAACAAGTACACAGTAGTACACACATCAAAGTAGTACACACAGCCGTACACAGTAGTAGTACACACAGTAGCATACACAACTATAAACAAGTACACAGTAGTACACACATCAAAGTAGTACACACATCAAAGTAGTACACACAGCCGTACACACAGCAGTACACAGTAGTAGTACACACAGTAGTAGTACACACAGTAGTAGTACACACAGTAGTAGTACACACAGTAGTAGTACACACAGTAGTAGTACACAACTATAAACAAGTACACAGCTAATGAAAAACAAACTTCCTGGGTTAATAAACGTGTGTTAATCTACCTTATCTTTGAGTAGTGATGTCTTCTTCATGGCGTAGTTGGAAGGGGCCTTTCGGAACCTGTCTTTCTCTTTTACAATCTGTGAATAAACAAATCAACAACTAAATCACATCTGGGTTGAAATTCAACATTATACACTAAGGGTTGGGCAGTCTCCAGATCGTTATTCCATCATGTAGATTCTGTACCATACCGGGGCATATGGTATTACCGGAAGTGCATCCTAACCCCCCCCAAAAAATAACATTTGTAAATAAAATTATTAGATATTTTTTTACCCACAAAACAATTTAGGCAGCATGGATCTCGATCCAGGAGTGAACAGAACGTCTCTGCTGTAACCAACGAGTTTGATCATAGCTGGAGCCCTGAGCTGGATAGAATATTCTTTGACACATCTTAGACTTCTAAGTGAGGATTTCTAAGTGTGGTGAGGGGAGGAGCCTACAGGGAGGAAGTGAGGGCCCTGGCGGAGTGGAGGTGAGGCCCTGGCGGAGAGGAGGTGAGGCCCTGGCGGAGAGGTGTCAGGAAAAATAACCTCTCCCTCAACGTCAACAAAACGAAGGAGCTGATCGTGGACTTCAGGAGACAGCAGAGGGAGCACCTCCCTAACCACACCGATGGGATCGCAGTAGAGAAGGTGAAACGTTTTAAGTTCCTCGGCATAAACATCATGGACCATCTGAAATGGTTCCCCCACACAGACAGTGTGGTGTTGCGCCTCTTCAACCTCGGGAGGCAGAAGAAATTTGGCTTGTCACCAAAGACCCTCACAAACTTTTACAGATGCTCAATTGAGAGCGTCCTGTCGGGCTGTATCACCTGCTGGTACGGCAACTGCACCGCCCGCAACCGCAGGGCTCTCCAGAGGGTGGTGTGGTCTGCACAACGCATCACCGGGGGCACACTGCCTGCCCTCCAGGACACCTACAGCACCTGATGTCACAGGAAGGCCAAAAAGATCAAAGGACATCAACCACCCGCGCCACTGCCTGTTCAGACCGCTATCACCCAGAAAACGAGGTCAGTACAGGTGCATCAAAGCAGGGACCAAGAGACTGGAAAAAAAAAAAACATCTATCTCAAGGCTATCAGATTGTTAAATAGCCATCACTAGCCAGCTACCACCCAGTTACTCAACCCTGCACCTTAGAGGCTGCTGCCCTATATACATAGACATGGAACCACTGGTCCCTTTGATAATGGAAACACTGGTCCCTTTGATAATGGAAACACTGGTCCCTTTGATAATGGAAACACTGGTCCCTTTGATAATGGAAACACTGGTCCCTTTGATAATGGAAACACGGGTCCCTTTGATAATGGAAACACGGGTCCCTTTGATAATGGAAACACGGGTCTCTTTGATAATGGAAACACGGGTCTCTTTGATAATGGAAACACGGGTCCCTTTGATAATGGAAACACTGGTCCCTTTGATAATGAAACACTGGTCCCTTTGATAATGGAAACACTGGTCCCTTTGATAATGGAAACACTGGTCCCTTTGATAATGGAAACACTGGTCCCTTTGATAATGGAAACACTGGTCCCTTTGATAATGGAAACACTGGTCCCTTTGATAATGGAAACACTGGTCCCTTTGATAATGGAACACTGGTCCCTTTGATAATGGAACACTAACTGTTACGTCGGGAGCTTCATGAAATGGGTTTCCATGTTCAAGCAGCCGAGAACACAAGCCTAAGATCATCATGCGCAATGCCAAGCGTCGGCTAGAGGGGTGTATAGCTCGCCGACATTGGACTCTGGGAGCAGTGGAAACGCGTTCTCTGGAGTGATGAACCACACTTCAAATTCTGGCAGTCTGATGGACAAATCTGGGTTTAGCCAGGAGAACGCTACCTGCCCCAATGCTGTGCCAATTGTAAAGTTTGTTGGAGGAGGAATAATGGTCTGGGGCTGTTTTTCATGGTTCAGGTCCCTTAGTTCCAGTGAAGGGAAATCTCAACGCTACAGCATACAATGACATTCTAGATGATTCTGTGCTTCCAACTTTGTAGCAACAGTTTGGGGAAGGCCCTTTCCTCTTTCAACATGACAATGCCCCCGTTTTCAAAGCGAGGTCCACACAGAAATGGTTTGTGGACATCGGTGTGGAAGAACTTGACTGGCCTGCACAGAGCCCTGACCTCAACCCTATCGAACACCTTTGGGATGAATTTGCCTAATCGCCCCAACATCAGTGCCCGACCTCACTAATGCCTGTGGCTGAATGGAGGCAAGTCCCCCCCCCCCCCCATCTAGTGGAAAGCCTTCCCAGAAGAATGGAGGCTGTTATAGCAGTAAAAGGGGGGGGGACCCAACTCTATATTAATGCCCATGATATTTGTAATGAGATGTTGGACGAGTAGGTGTCCACATACTTTTGGTAATGTAGTGTACTTACGTCCTCGATGTCTTTGTCGTTGAATTTGTAGTTACAAGCCTCTTTGATGGCCTGCTCCTTCTTATTGATCTCATCTAGAGTGGGAACCTGCATACTGGCTATGATCATCTGTAGACAGAGAGGAGACATCAAACACCTTCAATACTCCACTAGACACTGCTCTACGACAGGCTGACGTAATCCTGACATAACATGGCATAACCCGTGAGGCTAACTAGCCATCTAACTAGAAATCCAACCAACTAGCCATCCAACCCCCTAACTAGCCATCCAGCCAGCCACCTAACCAGCCACCGAACCAGCCACATAACTAGCCATATAACTAGCCATCCAGCTAGCCACCTAACTAGCCATCCAACCAACTAGCCATCCAACCAACTAGCCATCCAGCCAGCCACCTAACCAGCGACCGAACCAGCCACATAACTAGCCATATAACTAGCCATCCAGCTAGCCACCTAACTAGCCATCCAACCAGCCACCTAACTAGCCATCCAGCTAGCCATCCAGCTAGCCATCCAGCTAGCCATCCAACCAGCCAGCCACCTAACTAACCAGCCACCTAACTAGCCATCTAACCAGCCATCTAACCAGCCATCTAACCAGCCATCTAACCAGCCATCTAATTAGCCATCTAACCAGCCACCTAACTAGCCATCTAACTATCCATCTAATTAGCCATCTAACCAGCCACCTAACTAGCATCTAACCAGCCATCTAACCAGCCATCTAACCAGCCATCTAACCAGCCATCTAACCAGCCATCTAACCAGCCATCTAACCAGCCATCTAACCAGCCACCTTAGATCCACAACATTCACTCTCGTTATTCAACTGGTCTGTCGTTTGAAGTCTTGCCATCTACCAGGCGGTGGAGTTAAAGCAACTTTGCCTCAGGCAACCAGCACGCTCCCACTGGCACTTCCTCAAGTCAACCATCCAACCAGCACGCTCCCACTGGCACTTCCTCAAGTCAACCATCCAACCAGCACGCTCCCACTGGCACTTCCTCAAGTCAACCATCCAACCAGCACGCTCCCACTGGCACTTCCTCAAGTCAACCATCCAACCAGCACGCTCCCACTGGCACTTCCTCAAGTCAACCATCCAACCAGCACGCTCCCACTGGCACTTCCTCAAGTCAACCATCCAACCAGCACGCTCCCACTGGCACTTCCTCAAGTCAACCATCCAACCAGCACGCTCCCACTGGCACTTCCTCAAGTCAACCATCCAACCAGCACGCTCCCACTGGCACTTCCTCAAGTCAACCATCCAACCAGCACGCTCCCACTGGCACTTCCTCAAGTCAACCATCCAACCAGCACGCTCCCACTGGCACTTCCTCAAGTCAACCATCCAACCAGCACGCTCCCACTGGCACTTCCTCAAGTCAACCATCCAACCAGCACGCTCCCACTGGCACTTCCTCAAGTCAACCATCCAACCAGCACGCTCCCACTGGCACTTCCTCAAGTCAACCATCCAACCAGCACGCTCCCACTGGCACTTCCTCAAGTCAACCATCCAACCAGCACGCTCCCACTGGCACTTCCTCAAGTCAACCATCCAACCAGCACGCTCCCACTGCCACTTCCTCCAGTCTACATCCAATCAGCATTCTCTCACTGCCACTTCCTCCAGTCTACATCCAATCAGCATTCTCCTCCTGCCACTTCAAGTCAACCATCCAATCAGCATGCTCCTCCAGTCAACTCACCGCCTCTTTCCACTTCATGAACTCGTTTTCTGTGAACTCCTGATTGGACACAAACTCCAGTCTGAAGACTCGGGTGTCACCACCATGCCTAGAGGAAAAATATGGGACAGAGCACAGAGAAACATTTAGTCGGCACAGAGAAACGGACAGAGGAGGAGAGAAACAGACAGAGGAGGAGAAAAACAGACAGAGGAGGAGAGAAACAGGAGGAGAGAAACAGACAGAGGAGGAGAGAAACAGGAGGAGAGAAACAGACAGAGGAGGAGAGAAACAGGAGGAGAGAAACAGACAGAGGAGGAGAGAAACAGACAGAGGAGGAGAGAAACAGACAGAGGAGGAGAGAAACAGACAGAGGAGGAGAGAAACAGACAGAGGAGAAGCCAAGGGTAGTAGCAGGTAAGAGCTGAGTAGTATTACCGTAACTGTAGTCCTTTGTTCGTCCGGGTCGTTCCCAACTGGTACACTTTAGCCGTCTCTACCACGTCAACTATTTCAGCCACCTTATCACAGGGAATTACAAGAAATACTCATGATTGAACATAGCTAACTGAAAACCCAGATGAAATATATAGATAAAAGGTGTTGCCAAGGAACAATCTCCAAAGTTAAATAGGAATACGGACTCAGGCTGGTTTTCCCTCAGACACAGAGTAAACCCTAGTCACTTTCAATGGAGATTCACCATTGAACTTTGATATTTTTTAAATTTTTTATAAAAAAAAAAATCTTAATCTGGGTCCAGGAAACTGCCCCAATAAATGCATCTTGTTACCCTGTAAACTGGTTTGCTACTACTGTTCCCGATGCCGATCCGTACAAAGCAGCCGCTGACGGTCTTCTGGAAGAACGGCATGTGACACCAGCGCTCCAGTTTGTGTCGGGACAGACGGACACGGTTCAGCTCGTCTGGTAGTGACACGGGTTGAGACTTTGGTGGCGTCTCCTCTTTCCTGGAACGCCACAAGACAGGAAACGGAAACGTTGGTCAAGTGTTTTCTTAACTCAAGAAAAACAACTTACAAGACCGAATGGAACCAACTGTCATATAGAGCTATGATCAAAATGTTACCTGACACTGAACAACTATCTACAGCTGAGACACAGTAGTACTATCAATTCAACCATTATCTGTCTATCAATTCAACCATTATCTGTCTATCAATTCAACCATTATCTGTATATCAATTCAACCATTATCTGTCTATCAATTCAGCCATTATCTGTCTATCAATTCAACCATTATCTGTCTATCAATTCAACCATTACTTGTCTATCTACAGCTGACACAGTAGTACTATCAATTCAACCATTATCTGTCGATCTACAGCTGACACACACAGTAGTACTATCAATTCAACCATTATCTGTCGATCTACAGCTGACACAGTAGTACTATCAATTCAACCATTATCTGTCGATCTACAGCTGACACACAGTAGTACTATCAATTCAACCAGTATCTGTCTATGTCCATCTACAGCTGACACACACAGTAGTACTATCAATTCAACCATTATCTGTCGATCTACAGCTGACACACAGTAGTACTATCAATTCAACCAGTATCTGTCTATGTCTATCTACAGCTGACACACACAGTAGTACTATCAATTCAACCATTATCTGTCTGTCTACAGCTGAGACACAGTAGTACTATCAATTCAACCATTATCTGTCTGTCTACAGCTGAGACACAGTAGTACTATCAATTCAACCATTATCTGTCGATCTACAGCTGACACACAGTAGTACTATCAATTCAACCATTATCTGTCTATCAATTAAACCATTACCTGTCTATCTACAGCTGAGACACAGTAGTACTATCAATTAAACCATTATCTGTCTATCAATTAAACCATTATCTGTCGATCTACAGCTGACACAGTAGTACTATCAATTAAACCCTCATGTCTATCATTATCTGCAGAGGATAGATAGAAAGATACTCACTCTTCGTCTTCGGAATAAGATGAAGAGTGTGAACTGCGATCGCTCTTTACGGATGATTTGTCGTCGTCCTCCTCCTCTTCCTCCTCCTCATCGTCCGAGTAAACCTCGCTGGTTTTCAGGGGCTCCCGTTTCGCCAGGAGCTCCGCTGTCCAAATCCATTGGTGTTTTTTTTTGTCATTTAGCAGACAAATCAAACTTTTATTTAAAGTACATTTCACAAACACGTATTCTGTTCTCCCAACAGAGATCAAAGGTCTGTAACGTTTCTTATTGGAGAAATATAACACCTCCCTGTTTCACTTCCTCCCGTTGACCCAGTGCATAAATGCAAACTATTGACTACATGTATCGCTTGACGCCAATGGAAATGCGAGGACAAACACTACACAGCCAACAGACCTGTCCTCGTTTTCTTTTTCTCTCTCTCCGCTTTCAGTTCCTCCATGGCCTGAGACTTTTTATCCAGCTTCTCATCCCGTTTAGTCCTCCTCTCCTTGTTGTGGGACATAACCTACAGGAGAACGCAGGCACAACGTACCGGCTAAGGACTACGGAAAACACAAAGTGGCGCGTTGTTGTTTCTAAGACAAGGTTTGGGATTAGAGGATAAACTCACCACTTGCTGGTCCTGATGAGTTCTGTCTTCATGATGACCGCTGGACGATCTCTCCCTCTTCTTCTTCTGTTCTTCCTCGTGGTTCTTTTTCTTCTCCTCTTTCTCCTTCTTCTTTGCTGTTTTCAGCTTCTTTTTAATTTCAAATCTGTACAGAAAGATTGACAGGGTCAGACGAACGGTGTTCCATGATGAGTTGCATAGTAATAATCCCAGGATATTAATTTCAATCACCTAAAACAGTTGAACAAAATCAACTGGTCTACTGATCAAGTATAACAGCCACAAGGATGTAAAACTCTATCTTGGGTGTGCTATTCATGAAATTTTCTTGGACATTCTTTATATGAACAAAATAACTAGAATAATGTTCACAAGCCAACAAGCTTCTGTACTCTGATGGCTCCAGACAGTAACAACTCTCCTGGTGAACAGACCCCCTGGCTCTGTACTCTGATGGCTCCAGACAGTAACAACTCTCCTGGTGAACACACCCCCTGGCTCTGTACTCTGATGGCTCCAGACAGTAACAACTCTCCTGGTGAACACACCCCCTGGCTCTGTACTCTGATGGCTCCAGACAGTAACAACTCTCCTGGTGAACACACCCCCTGGCTCTGTACTCTGATGGCTCCAGACAGTAACAACTCTCCTGGTGAACACACCCCCTGGCTCTGTACTCTGATGGCTCCAGACAGTAACAACTCTCCTGGTGAACACACCCTCTGGCTCTGTACTCTGATGGCTCCAGACAGTAACAACTCTCCTGGTGAACACACCCCCTGGCTCTGTACTCTGATGGCTCCAGACAGTAACAACTCTCCTGGTGAACAGACCCCCTGGCTCTGTACTCTGATGGCTCCAGACAGTAACAACTCTCCTGGTGAACACACCCCCTGGCTCTGTACTCTGATGGCTCCAGACAGTAACAACTCTCCTGGTGAACACACCCCCTGGCTCTGTACTCTGATGGCTCCAGACAGTAACAACTCTCCTGGTGAACACACCCCCTGGCTCTGTACTCTGATGGCTACAGACAGTAACAACTCTCCTGGTGAACACACCCCCTGGCTCTGTACTCTGATGGCTCCAGACAGTAACAACTCTCCTGGTGAACAGACCCCCTGGCTCTGTACTCTGATGGCTCCAGACAGTAACAACTCTCCTGGTGAACACACCCCCTGGCTCTGTACTCTGATGGCTCCAGACAGTAACAACTCTCCTGCTGATCCTATTCTTACCTCCTCTTGAGCACCTCTCTCTTCTCTATCCTGTTGAAGAGCTCCTGCTCCCTCTCCTTCTCGGTCATCTGCTCCAGCCGAGCCCTGTCCTCCTCGTCTCCCATCAGGTCCTCTCCATATCCGTCCCTGAAGACATCATCCTCCGACGAGGAGTCTGAGCTGGAGGCAGAGCTGTTGCTCTCTGAGTCAGACACCTCCCCTGGTGGAGGAGAACATTATATGGCGTTAGCATTGTTGTGGAGAGAGACGACATAAAGGAGATCGTCTTTTAGACTGCATCTATATGACGACACAGGGCCCTCTCCGGCCACGGCCGCCTCTACCCACGGCCGCCTCTACGGCCACGGCGATACAGGGCCGCCTCTACGGCCACGGCGATACAGGGCCGCCTCTACGGCCACGGCGATACAGGGCCGCCTCTACGGCCACGGCGATACAGGGCCGCCTCTACGGCCACGGCGATACAGGGCCGCCTCTACGGCCACGGCGATACAGGGCCGCCTCTACGGCCACGGCGATACAGGGCCGCCTCTACGGCCACGGCGATACAGGGCCGCCTCTACGGCCACGGCGATACAGGGCCGCCTCTACGGCCACGGCGATACAGGGCCGCCTCTACGGCCACGGCGATACAGGGCCGCCTCTACGGCCACGGCGATACAGGGCCGCCTCTACGGCCACGGCGATACAGGGCCGCCTCTACGGCCACGGCGATACAGGGCCGCCTCTACGGCCACGGCGATACAGGGCCGCCTCTACGGCCACGGCGATACAGGGCCGCCTCTACGGCCACGGCGATACAGGGCCGCCTCTACGGCCACGGCGATACAGGGCCGCCTCTACGGCCACGGCGATACAGGGCCGCCTCTACGGCCACGGCGATACAGGGCCGCCTCTACGGCCACGGCGATACAGGGCCGCCTCTACGGCCACGGCGATACAGGGCCGCCTCTACGGCCACGGCGATACAGGGCCGCCTCTATAGCAACATATTTTGTCTGTGTTAAGGCACCTTTCGATACAAGAGTCAAAACAATTGTTGGTCACATTAACCAAAAGCAGCAATTAACCACTCTCGTGGGGTCTATCTCAATTCGTCTTTATATGTTTCCTTGCATCCTATCTCCTCACCTCCTTCTCAACCATATTGTAGGAGAAGATGGAAGATCTCTCCCCTCGGATCATCCTCTCCAATAGGTTTTGAGAAGGAGCCAAGGACAGAGGATTCCAGAATGAGCCCGGACCTTCAGAGAACTTACTGTTGTAAGTGGAACCACTGACAGCCAGTCTCTTGGGTTACTTCCTGAAGTGTGGACTTGGACACTCCACACCATGGACGTAAAAAAAAGTGTAATTGTTGTAAGCATGTTTATTTATTTATTAACCTTTATTTAACTAGGCAAGTCAGTTACGGACAAATTCCCTATTTACAATGACGGCCTATTGGGGAACAGTGGGTTCAGTGCCTTGTTCAGGGGCAGAACGACAGATTTTTACCTTGTCAGCTCAGGGATTCGAACTAGCAACCATTTTGGCCCAACGCTCTAACCACTAGGCTCCGCCCTGCTGGAGGGAGTTTACACTATTAAATCCACGAGAGGGCGTATGCAAGTTCACACTTCGTAAGAAAGGGTGTAGAATCGGGCTGCAAAAAAAGAACATGTAAACGTACCCTCCTCGGGGGCGGAGCTGTCAGCTGAACTGTCTCCCCCAGAACTCCCGGACGACGCAGCTTTATGTGCCTTCTTCTTCGCTGCCTCTTTCTTCTTCTCGGTTGCCGTCGGTTTCCCTGGTTTGACCTTCTTCTTGACTTTAGGACCACCGGCGGTCCACTACGTCAAAACAACACACACACACAAAAAAACAGAACATCATCATGTGAAGCATCAAGGACGGTATGAAAGTGTGTTAACAAATACAGTGTCTCTTTCATGCCACTAACGTAAGGGCTGATGTCCTGTACACAGATTAAGCCTAGTCTGGGATTAAGAAGTTATTTCAAAGGTGACCCTACATTGGGCATGCTTCTTAGTCCGAGAAAACAGCCCTAAGAAGATCAAACAATATGGAGAGAGGACATTACTGTGACATACTTCATCATCACTGTCTGATGTCTCTGAGTCTGATGAGGCTGCAGGCTTGCTGACTGGTTGGTCATCCTGCTGGTCGTCCTGCTGGTCATCGGAGTCCACCCTCTTCCTCTTGGTGGCCAGAGACAGGAGCTCCTGGGGGCCACAGAGTGAGAGAGACAAAACAAAGGTGAGTTTAAAGCACACAGTGAGTGAACTTACAGTGATGGGGAAACAGAGGTCAAAGTTGAGGAGCACATATTATGTTACGATATAGATATTATTCGATATTCTGAATACCAACAAAAAAAAGGCACAATGGTGGAGGAACTGACATCTTGTAACAACATAGATCAATAGTTAATATGAATAGATTTGTACAGGATGAATGTTACATGGTTTGCTCTGGGGACAGCAGATGTGTAAAAGTAACATTTCAGTTGACTGACAATCACCTTTACAGCATATTTACAGTGGTTTCGGCATGTTAGAAAACATTAAGGTACTGTAGTAGTCAGCGATTCATCGTTTGTCACTCACTTCTATTGTTGTCGTCTTTCATTTTATAGTTGTGCAACTTAACTTATTCTATTTCGATATGGTGCTGTGTAAATAACTAAATGAGACATCACTGACTAATACATCTCTGTTGCAATGCGTGTCAATTTTGTTTAATAGTAGCTATGTTTGTTGATGTTAACCAACAGGCCCGAAATGTTAACTACCAACAGCAGCATTTTGATATTAATTAGCTGCTAACTAACTAGTATTGCGACTTAACACCAAGCTAGCAAAGATAACTAGCTAGTTAGCAACTTCGCTGCGGCAAGTTACGTGATGTCAAATCTACGACTGGCATGTTTTTAATAGCACAACATGGTGTGTGAAGTATGTAACATGTTATCTTTGAGCACATTCCTCCGAAGCTAACTTTAGCTTATGGATAAGCTAACTAGCTAACTGTTTTGATCAACACCAAAATATATAACTTTAGCTTATGGATAAGCTAACTAGCTAACTGTTTTGATCAACACCAAAATATATAACTTTAGCTTATGGATAAGCTAACTAGCTAACTGTTTTGATCAACATCAAAATATATAACTTTAGCTTATGGATAAGCTAACTAGCTAACTGTTTTGATCAACACCAAAATATATAACTTTAGCTTATGGATAAGCTAACTAGCTAACTAGCTAACTGTTTTGATCAACATCAAAATATATAACTTTAGCTTATTGATAAGCTAACTAGCTAACTGTTTTGATCAACACCAAAATATATAACTTTAGCAGCGCCCATTACGTCTTGCATGATATAGGAATGTTATAAATCCGCAGGTCAGTGTATTTATTTAATGACTAAATGATTAAAAATGCGTTTAGATGAATATTTCCACGTGATATTATACTGGGATTGAAATAACGCCTGTAAAAACTTCAGGCCTTTACGGCGCGGTGTTTTCCTCCAAACTCAAGACACAGCATGCTAACATGCTAACCCTCACACTGTTCTTATCCAGTTGTCAAAACACATCACTGCCTACTAAGTAGCTGGAAAACAAATGAACAATCCAGACAAGGTGCAAAACTCACCTGATCTAAATTATCATCACTAGCGCTGTCTTCAGAGTCCGAGTCGATAACGACTCGACCTTTCCGTTTCTTTACATTCACCATGATTTAGCTAGTGGAGGAGCTCGGCTACCTCTGTGTGTTGTTGAAGACGAGAGAAACGGCGGGTAGCTAAGTAGTTTAGCACCGACAGACCCTGAACTGGTCCTGAGACACACACACACGCGCGCGCACACACACGTACACATATATACACACACACACACACACACAAAGGCGCTACAGTACCACTGAGCATGCGCAACAACAAACAAACAAACAAACAAACAAACAAAAACCAAGTGGAACTGAAAATAGCAGCAGTGTGTTTTCAGGGACGACGTTAAAATCAACACGGACCACAAAACCTTGGATATGGGAACTAGATGTTATTTATTTAATGATTATACATGTATAAGTCTGTTAGAGCTCACTGATCACTGCACCTGTGCTTAGCTCATCTGTAAATAGTCCATCCAACTCCCTCATCCCCATACTGTATTTATTTATCTTGCTCCTTTGCACCCCAGTATCTCTACTTGCACATTCATCTTCTGCACATCTACCATTCCAGTGTTTAATTGCTATATTGTAATTACTTCGCCACCATGGCCTATTTATTGCCTTAACTCCCTTAACTTACCTCATTTGCACTCACTGTACATAGACTTTTTGTTTTTCGTTGTACTGTATAATTGATTGTATGTTTTGTTTATTCCATGTGTAACTCTGTGTTGTTGTATGTGTCGAATTGCTTTGCTTTATCTTGGCCAGGTCGCAGTTGCAAATGAGAACTTGTTCTCAACTAGCCAACCTAGTTAAATGAAGGTGAAAAAAATATATATATACAAATGTTATCATATGTATTCTACTCCCTGAGTGATGAACACAATGCTATCTACCAAAGGCCAGTTTTAAATCAATTCAAGAGACAGATCCAAATAGATTTTTTTGTTTGTTGCTGGTTTAGCTAAAGTCATCATTCACCGTGTAACGTTGGTCATTGAGTAACGTTAAGTAACTACATTGAGATTTCCTGCTATGTGCTGTCAGTGTCAAAACTAGTTTATTTATTGATAGTGTACATTCTGTGATTCACTTCATCAAATAGCTTGTCGTTGTGGCTATGAATCAGAATGCCCTGCTATTATTATTATAATTGGCTTAGCCCAATAATGGACTAAAAGGAGCCTAATGTTACTCTTTATAGTCCAAGGACCTTACATGTTCTGTTTAAAGGTGAATTGGCTCTGGAAGCCAAAAACAGCCAAATACTCCATCTAAACGTGAATCGATTCTTAATTGCGGTACGGCTCTAGAAACATAAATCCATCTAGTATATTGTTTATTATTATTATGAACTGTAAAACAAATGCACAAGCAGAAATATACAAACAATAGTACATAAACCTAGCAAATATTGAGATTTTCAATTTGTCAAACAGTTTTATGGTATTGCTTTTTTGTTTTTACATTTTTTGATAATTTCAAAATAATATTTAAATTCTCTTAAACAATGCGAAGTTGGGGTTTGTTTATGGATAAATAAATCCATGAAAAATAAAACATTAAAAATTCAAGTTAAATCAGGGTATATATCATTTAAATTAAATTAATTAAAGATCTAAATTAAACATATCAAACATTAATAGTAGTTTATTTTAAAATAAAATATTCTAACTCCAATATTCTATGACATAAGAACAGTCCCAAAATAAATGGTCAAGAGTCTCTGGGTCACAACCACAAAATGCACATTTGTATTTATTTATTTAGAATCTGTATAATAAGGTGTTTACAGGGTAGATTCTATGAATGAGTTTGTGTGATACTTCTTTCACCTTATTAGATATACAATACCAGTCTGCCAACGCCCAATAGGTTTCCACGACAGCACAAAGTACATATTAACCTGGCTACCAGTCTGTTTGTGCTGTCATGCCAACGCCAAATAGGTTTCCACGACAGCACAAAGTACATATTAACCTGGCTACCAGTCTGTTTGTGCTGTCATGCCAACGCCAAATAGGTTTCCACGACAGCACAAAGTACATATTAACCTGGCTACCACTCTGTTTGTGCTGTCATGCCAACGCCAAATAGGTTTCCACGACAGCACAAAGTACATATTAACCTGGCTACCAGTCTGTTTGTGCCGTCATGCCAACGCCAAATAGGTTTCCACGACAGCACAAAGTACATATTAACCTGGCTACCAGTCTGTTTGTGCTGTCATGCCAACGCCAAATAGGTTTCCACGACAGCACAAAGTACATATTAACCTGGCTACCAGTCTGTTTGTGCTGTCATGCCAACGCCAAATAGGTTTCCACGACAGCACAAAGTACATATTAACCTGGCTACCAGTCTGTTTGTGCTGTCATGCCAACGCCAAATAGGTTTCCACGACAGCACAAAGTACATATTAACCTGGCTACCAGTCTGTTTGTGCTGTCATGCCAACGCCAAATAGGTTTCCACGACAGCACAAAGTACATATTAACCTGGCTACCAGTCTGTTTGTGCTGTCATGCCAACGCCAAATAGGTTTCCACGACAGCACAAAACAGATCTGTGACAACGCAAACTACTTGCTTGAGTCATTTCCAATATCACTGTGTGATCTTGTGAAAGCTAATATGCTCCAGAACTGTTTGGGTCCAAGACGAACATCTGATTGCTCTTTTACAAATTCCATTCTCAAAAAAATGCTTCCTCTAGTCACGGTAGGATACAAGATGATCAAAATCCCCTCTGGTTCGACAAGGTATCGGCGGATTTTCTTACCATACTACATTGTATGTTATGCTAACTAAAATTCTGTTTCAAATATGCTTATTGATAAGCATACAAGTAAACAGACCAAACGATTCTAATGCTAACTCGATTCTAATGCTAACTCGATTCTAATGCCTTATTTTCTGTTCTTAAGTCAACACCATTGGAATCACACT
Source organism: Oncorhynchus kisutch (assembly GCF_002021735.2). Taxonomy (NCBI): domain Eukaryota; kingdom Metazoa; phylum Chordata; class Actinopteri; order Salmoniformes; family Salmonidae; genus Oncorhynchus; species Oncorhynchus kisutch. The sequence continues at coordinate 4,874,005 of NC_034187.2, forward strand.
GAGTGATAACGGCCGATGAGTCCCTTTCAACTGGAGATTGATTTCACAGCCATCTAACGACCGTGCACACACAGGAGTCTGCATATGAGGTATACAAGCATCATCCATCCAAGTCCTCAATAAAAACAAGAAATGTTACTTTGGGAAAAACATTTTTTTTACTTCTGGTATTTTACATTGCCTTTACATCAGCTAAGTTCAAAATGGTGTATAAAAAAAAATACAATTCACATGAATAACAAATATGACCAAACTGTACAAAATATTTAGGACTAAGGTCCCGTGTGGCTCAGTTGTATAGCATGGTGCTTACAACGTCAGGGTTGTGGGTTTGATTCCCATAGGGGGAGGAGCCAGCACAGAGAAGAGGGGAATAAGTTGCTCCGGATAAGACCATCTGCATACGCTTCGATCACACCAACAGCGGCATTGCATTTTGGTACACCAGAATTACATTGATTTCCATTGAAAAGGCAGAGTTTGTCTTGCAGCATTGCGTTGTGTGTGGTGCGTACGTTGGATTTGTCAAACTAAACTGTATGCTGTAGACGGGTCGACAGAAATGGTAGCAGAAGGAGAATGTTAACCTTTTGTTGCATACATAATCAGATAATGCTGCGTACCATTTTGCGCAAGGGGGCTAGTAACCAAGGTCACTGTCGGCGTGTTCGAAGCGTGAAGGACTCAAAATGTAATGTAAATGTCTACAAAACAACACAGGTATGTATACAAAATATGAAACATTATTTGTACCATACTAAAGTTAATAAAAACATTTATTAAACATTGTTATAAGTGAATCTAAAAATCAAAAACAGGTTGGAACCAAAAGTCAAAGTAGAGGAAAAGGGTAAAGTGAAATAGGAATCAATCAGCAGGTCTGAAATGACGAAGAGTTTAAACTTCACAAGAGCAAAAGTAAGTGTAGAATAATCAGGTCAAGACGAGGCCTCGTCTGGCTCCAAGCACCTTCTCTTTCTTCTGCTTCCTGTCTTCAGTCTGTTTTGTCCTCCTTTCCTCCCTAGAATAAAAGCAACATGGAAATCAACATAACAGGTTATACAGTCAATCGTTCTGAGAGAAAACAAGTTTCAAAAACGGGAGGCTCTCTCAATTAGTTTTTCCCTTGATTCCTCATCTCCATTTCAAATAAAATTTTATTGGTCACATACACCTATTTACAATGACGGATAGGCAGTTAACCCACTGTTCCTAGGCAGTCAATGTAAATAAGAATTTGTTCTGAACTACGTTTTGTTCTGTACAATAACTTAAGGATTAAAAGACCCTTTTTATTAATTTTTTAAATTTCTCCTAAAATGACAACCCCCAAATCAAACTGCCTGTAGCTCAGGACCTGAAGCAAGGATATGCATGTTCTTGATACCATTTGAAAGGAAACACTTTGAAGTGTGTGGAAATGTGAAATTAATGTAGGAGAATATAACATTAGATATGGTAAAAGACAATACAAAAAAAAAGTGTTTCTTTGTACCATCGTCTTTTTAAATGCAAGACAAAGGCCATTACGTATTATTCCAGCCCAGGCGCAATTTAGATTTTAGCCACTAGATGGCAGCAGTATATGTGCAATGTTTTAGACTGATCAAATGAACCATTGTATTTCTGTTCAAAATTGTGTGCCAAGACTGCCTAATTGGTGCCTAATTGGTTTATTAATAATTAATAAGTTCACAACTGTGCAATCTCCTCAAACAATAGCAAGAATATAAGAATTAATAGCAAGAATTTAAGCTTTCTGCCAATATCAGATAGACCTATGTCCAGGGATTCTTTGTTGTTGTTGTTACTTACGACCTCATGCTAATCGCATTAGCCTACTTTTAGCTCAACCGTCACAAGGGGGGCCCACCAATCCTGTAGATGTTAACGGACTTGCCTAGTTAAATAAAGGTAACATTTTTTTTTTTTTAAATGGTGTAATTTCCACCCCCGCAGATGTTATTGTGATGTAGCGAAATGCTTGTGTTTCTAGAATCTAAGAATTCACAACAATACACACACATCTAAAAGTAAAACGAAGGGAATAAATAAATAAGGGAGTGGCATTGACTAAAATATACACACACACACACACACACACACACACACACACACGCACACACACACACACACGCACACAATGAGTAAAGCAGTATAAAAACATTATTAGTGATGGTTATTTAACAGTCGGATGGCCTTGAGATAGATGTTTCAGTCTCTTGGTCCCAGCTTTGATGCACCTGTACTGACCTCACCTTCTGGATGGTAATGGAGTGAACAGGCAGTGGCTGTTGTCCCTGATGATCTTTTTGGCCTTCCTGTGACATCGGGTGCTGTAAGTGTCCTGGAGGGCAGGTAGTTTTCCCCTAGGTGATGCTTTGTGCAGACCGCACCACCTGCTGGAGAGCCCCTGCTGTTGCCGGCGGTGCAGTTGCCGTACCAGGTGGTGATACAGGTGGTGATACAGGCCGACAGGACGCGTTCAATTGTGCATCTAAAAGTTTGCGAGGGTTTTAGGTGCCAAGCCAAATTTCTTCAGCCTCCTAAGGTTGAAAAGGCTCTGTTGCCCCTTTTTCACCACTGTCTGTGTGGGGGAACCATTTCAGATTGTTAGTCATGTGTACTCCAAGGAACTTGAAGCTTTTCACCTTCTCCACTGCGGTCTCATCGATGTGGATGGGGGCGTGCGCCCTCTGCCTTTTCCTGATGGCCACGATCAGCTCCTTAATTTTGTTGATGTTGAGGGACAGGTTATTTTCCAAGCACCACTCTGCCAGGGCCCTCACCACCTCCGTCTGCTGTCTCATCATTTTTGGTAATCAGGCCTACCACTGTAGTGTCGTCTGCAAACTTGATTGTTGAGTTGGAGGCGTGCATGGCCACGCAGTCATGGGTGAACAAGGAGCACAGGAGGGGGCTGAGCACACATCCTTTTGGGGCCCCTGTGTTGAGGATCAACTTAGTGGAGGTGGTGTTTCCTACCTGGGGAGCGGCCCGCCAGGAAGTACAGGACCCAGTTGCACAGGGCAGGGTTCAGACCCAGGACCCCAAGCTTAATGATGAGCTAGGAGGATAGTATGGTGTTGTAGGTTGAGTTATAGTCAATGAACAGCAGAGGTATTCCTCTTGTCCAGATGGGATAGGGCAATGTGCAGTGCGATGGCAATTGCATCGTCTGTGGATCTATTGGGGCGGTATTCAAATTGAAGTGGGTCTAGGGTGACCGGTAAGGTGGAGGTGATATGATCCTTATCTCTCAAAGCACTTTTTTTTTTGAAGCGCGAGTACTACAGGCAATGTGTTGATATAACTTTGGGTAGCATTTTCCTCAGATTTGCTTTTTTGTTAAAATCCTCAGACACAATAAATGTGGCCTCAGGATGTGTGGTGTCCAGTTTGCACACAAAATCCAGTGTAGTTCCTTGAGGGCCGTCGTGGTATTTGGCTTGAGGGGGAATATACACGGCTGTGACTATAACCAAAGAGAATTTTCTTGAGAGGTAACACGGTCGGCATTTGATTGTGAGGTATTCTAGGTTGGGTGTACAAAAGGACTTGAGTTTCTGTGCGTTATCACAATCACACCATGAGCAGTTAATCATGAAACATACACCCCCGACCGTGTTCCCGAAGAGTTCTTTATTCCTGTCTGCCCGATGTACTGAGAACCCAGCTGGCTGCATGGACCGGGGACAGTATATCCGGAGAGCCATAATTCCGTGAAACAGAGTATGTTACAGTCCCTGATGGCTCTCTGGAAGGAGATCCTCGCCCTGAGCTTGTCTACTTTATTGAACAGGGACTGAACGTCAGCGAGTAATATACTCGGAAGTGGTAGATGATGTGCACGCCTCCTGAGTCGGACTAGAAGTCCACTGCGAATACCTCTTCTCCGTCAGAGGTGTCATGGAGCAGCCTCTGAGATAAGTTAAATCGCCACGGGGGGTACGGACAAAGGATCCAATTCGTGAAAGTCGTATTTCTGGTCATAATATTGGTGAGTTACTGCCGCTCTGATATCCCAAAGTTATTTCCAGTTGTATGCAATAACAAAAAGGTTCAAGGTTCAAGGTTTAATGTAAGAAACAACATAGCAAAAAAATAAAAACCCTGTAAAGTTGCTTAGGAGCTAGCAGCAGAGCCTCTATGTCTGTCAGCACCATCTTGTGGATGGAAAAAGTCCCTTCTCTGACATTCCTCTCCAGTATGTTTAGAGGAATCAAGGAAAGGTGAATTGAGAAAGGAATTCAATACAATTCACCCTCTACTTTTAACCAGTTGTTTCCGGATACTGACCTTGTCTGAACCGGATGCTGTTTGTAGTTCTTCTGGTGGGAGGGAACGGTCTGGTCCACCGTGTTCTCTTGGGCCACCATGAATGGCTTCAGCTTTCCTATATACAGGCAGACCAGAAATGATGACCAGTAAAATAAATGTTTTTGTTAGCCTACAGACAACCAGGTTCGTGCTGAAATGCACTGGTATACAGTCAGAATCTGAATGCTGACATATATATATATCTTACCCTTATGAGGCTTATAGGTGAGAGTCTTAGAGAGACTGGCCTTCAGATCAAAGTTGGCCTTCTTGTTGGTTTCAGGACCGTTAGAAAGAACACTGGTGTTCGCATTAAACACAAACGCTGAATAAAATAAGCCAAAACAGAAGCCAGTAAAGGATCCATTCATGCACAGAAAATAACAAGACTTTACTTAAATTAGATTTAGATTTAGCAGGATGTATATTGAACAAAACTATAAAATGCAACATACAACAATTTCAAGATTTTACTGAGTTACAGTTCCTATAAGGAAATCAGGCCATTTAAATAAATACGGCACCAATCTATAGATTTCACATGACTTGGCAGAAGCACAGACATGGCCCAGCCAATGAGAATTCGTTTTTCCCCCACTAAAGGGCTTTATTACAGACAGAAATGCTCCTCAATTTCATCAGCTGTCTGGATGGCTGGTCTCAGACGATCCCGCAGGTGAAGAAGCCAGATGTGAAGGTCATAGGCTAGCATGGTTACACATGGTCTGCGTTTAAAACAAAATGTTTTATACATACTGCCAAATTCTCTAAAACAATGGGGGCGGCTTATGGTAGAGAAATGAACATTCAATTCTCTGGCAACAGCTCTGGTGGACATTCCTGCAGACAGCAAGCCAATTGCACGCTCCCTCAACTTGAGACATCTGTGGCATTGTGTTGTGTGACAAAACTGCTCATTTTAGAATGGCCTTTTAATGTCCACCAGCACAAGGTGCACCTGTGTAATGATCATGCTGTTTAATCAGCTTCTTGATATGCCACACCTGTCAGGTGGATGGATCCTCTTGGCAAAGGAGAAATGCTCACTAACAGGGATGTGAACAAACGTGAGAGAGATGAGCTTTTGAAACACAGGACCAACACTTTCCATGTTGTGTTTATATTTTTGTTCAGTACAGGTTACCTGGCGTCTTAGCGCTGGAGAGAACAAAGGTCTTGTTGACTTCAGATTTCCCTCTAAACGTAGTCTCTTTCCCAGGAGTGAGGAGGTCCACGCGGGGTGCCATGCGTGCTGGCGTCTTCACCATAGTCTTCTTGTGCTCATTATCCTGAGTAGCTTGAGAGAACCTGTACACAAATCAACCGTTGGACTGACTATTTATTTAACCAGGCAAGTCAGTTAAGAAAAATAAATCTTATTTACAATGATGGCCTCGGAACAGTGGGTTAACTGCCTTGTTCAGGGGCAGAAAGACAGATTTTTACCTTGTCAGGTCAGGGATTCGATCTAGTAACCTTTTGGTTACTGGCCCAATGTTCTAACCACTAGGCGACCTGCCACCCCTTTACAAGTTTCATTCCACAAACTGGCTATAGTATTCAGCAGTAACTAAATCCATCCCAAGAAATACCAATACGTAGTGGTCACCTGAACGAAGCCAGTTAGCAACTCATGGCAGCACATCTTGCTTAATGTGAATGTTATATCAGAAGTGGTAAATCAACAGACACCTAGAAGCTTCAGCTTAGGACAAAATAATGTTTGAGTGTCTCACCGAACGTTGATCCGGCGTGTGGACAAGACTGTGGGTCTGAATGGGACAACAGTGTCCTTCTGGGGGGGTTTTCTGGCCGAGATTCTACGTTTGTCAGGAGCTGGTTTGCTGGCTGAAACCTGGGTAAGTCTACGTCTGTCGGGAACTGGTTTCTGGGATGCAGGGCTGAACAGGGAGACGCGGCTCGAGGTTGAGCTCTGCAAAAAACAACAATACATTGACCACACCAAGCAACACATTGGATTTGGGAATCATCCCGCTCAAAATAGCCATCTGGTTTTACATTTGGAAACATGTTTAATTGGTGGTAGTAATTTCACTTTTAAACAACTATGGAAACCAAAAAGTCTACTTTCTGTTTGAGTTTTTCCTTCAGTTGGTGTCAAAAGAGTCTTAAATAACCTGAAGAATAAAATGTATATATAGTTAACTACTTGCAAAAATGTATAAATTGATGACTACAATAAAACAATGCTGCCTGGGCTTATTATTTAAGGAAAACCACACAGTGGCCAGATCCCAATGATCTCCATTATAACATTATATACAATTCATTACCTTCAATTCATTCACTGAATTCCTGAACGAATCCATTTTCTTGGTCTTCCTGTCCACGTATGAATCAATGGACTCCATCTTTTTGAAATGCGCCTCGTGGAGCTTTCTGAAGTCTACAATAGAAAGTGGTTATTAGTATATATTTTTCTTCTTTTTCTATAACAGAACAGAGAGTTTGAGCATGTTATTAAGATGGTGTAGCTACAGCAAATATGATTGGGACGACACTAACTTGGTGTAGTAGGCTTCAACATAGACTTAGTCCTCTTCAGGAGCCCCTCGTGGCGAGGGATCTTTCCTACTGGCTCCACCTTCTGTCCCACTCCTGTGTAAAGCAATATGAGAACATGACCAATCATAGAATGTTATAACCAGAGGTGATGCTCACGTCGTAGTCACCTATTTCATGAACAAAAGGCCAGCGACACACCCTACATTAGACTTTTACACAAATCATCATGGCCTTTAGAGTCCTCCAGACTAACCGAACATCACTGCTGTCACTTTGTGTTCAGGCACAGCCACCCCAGAATCCTTAGCAGCAGACACTCTCCTTCTCTTGGAACTCCCTTTGCCGGTGATCGATTCAGTCACCTATATTGAAAACATTTAGCTTGCTATTCCTCAATAAATATATAAAGCAAAAATCCATTTTTTTGGGTTGTCAGAGATACATACACAGCAGCATTTCAGTGTAAGAAACACTTCTCACACCTCTTACATTTTAGTCATTTAACAGAAGTGCTTATCCAAAAGCGACTTACAAGAGAGATACATTTTTACATAGTGGTCCCATACCTCAGCAGGGGTGAGTGGCGCTTTGGCAGGTTCACATTCTGCCTCATCTTCAGGCTCCTTCCTCATTTTCGGTTGCCCTCTACCACGACGTTTGGTCACAAACTCCTGAGCTGGAGGTTTTGGTGACAGCTCATCAACCAGTGCTGAATTGTTTTCATCCTGAGTTGAGTTGCTGTTAACCGTGTTATCCTGTGCATCAACACCAGTCTCACCTCCCTGCTAAAAACACGACCATCAGAAGTCTGTTATTACTAGCTATAATTAGAATTACAATGCAAAACAGATCTGCAGACATTAAAGAAACAAAGCGAGTTAAAAATAAATATATATAAATCCAAATATACATAGGAGATCATGTTGAAGCGTTATCATTTGAGCAGAAGTGGGAGGGAAATTAAAAGCCAGAACTTACGTCCACTGCAACATCTTCCTGCGTTTGTTGTTGTTGGAAATACTCCCTGAGCGCCTTCAGAAGCTTATCAGCCTGTGCAGTAGACACAGATTGAACAGTTAGCAAGGTACACTGCATAACAAACGAGATGGATAATAGCTAGTTGGTTAACGTTAACTAGCTATTGTAACTAACTAACTAACCACTCACAACACAAACAACCCAATGAAATAACACTATAAATGTTTGCGATTTACCTTCAGTTTGGAGGATTTGAGACCAACCTCCTTTGCAAGACTGCGCAATTCGGCATACTTCATGGAATCCAAGTCCATTTTGTATTCTTGTTTTAGCGAAAAACAAAACAATGTGCTTGCCAGTGTCACTGAAACACGTTCAATTAATCAGCTCCCGTTAAATTTAACGAGTAACGTTACACACAAACACAATCAACTATGTATTTTGTCGCGCCTTATGGTCAACATATGCAAGTTTCAAAAAACTGGAGTATAGGCCATTTGATTGGCTTGCAGATGTATACGGAAGTACCTTTCGACCAATTAGAAATTATTACCATTTGGCGCCATGGTTCTCCGCTAGATGGCGATAAAACCACGTGGGGGGAAACTATCACAGAAGACACTTGAAAGTAACTCAAAGCGGTTATCACTGAAGTTGAACAACGTGGCATTTTGAAAGAATATAATATTTTAAAAAATGTATGATTTTGAGTCATTTCAGTCCTGCGACACAGATGACCAAAAACTGGAGAATGAGTCAGTGAACCAAGCCATCGTCGAGAATCCAGTGACTTTTCATTGTGGACGATGCAACACCGTGTGGGCTGATTCCCGAGGCATCTGTGGAGAAGCAACATCAGTCAACTCTCTAATTTGTCTTGGTAAGTTACTTCATTGGATCTAACTAGCTAATTAGGTGTTCAATATTTTTTTTCTAACAAGAAATAGTGACCAATGAATTTATATATACACTAGATGACTAATAGAGGGCGCTGTGTTGAAGCCACTTCCTCCATCTTGGCACTTCTTCACTGGTGGAAAATATATATTTATATATATTTTTTCTTTCTCGAAGGCTTTTAAAACACGGAAGCCAAACGCGGAAACTATGGATCATAATTAATATGGAGCCACTAGAAAACCCTACATTAACATGTCTGTTAACGGATACATCCTGGAAAAAAATCCACTATGATTACTGGCCTGCTAATGTGCCAGAACCCTGTAGGCTAAACTGCAGTGGAAAGGCCCATAAAACTGATCCAAATGGTTGCTCAATCAGGCGGGCTGGGCTACATGTCTTTATTTCGAAATTAATATGCATTCAAAAACGCCATGCTTTTGAGAGATTATTCAAATCACTTAGGCTATTCACTGCGAGTTACAGCCTAGACAAGCGTTTTGTACTCACTTGACAACAAGCACATTCATCATTACATTGTGTTGTTGTAGCCTAGGGTAGGATACATTTGTTGTCCCCCCCCCAAAAAAAACTGAAACTAGGGTATATTTCCGAGCTGCTACCCAGGGACTGTGAATTATGGGCTATTAATGCATACAGCTTCTCACATAGGCTACAGGCAACATCTCCAGCCTTGTCTGTCTTTTGATCTGTTGTGAAATTACGCACCTGAACCTACACGCTGCAACGATTATTACTTTTTAAATGTTAAATGTAGAGGCCCAGGAAAAGCAAGACTACAAAAGCTTGTTGGACACTTTCTTCAGGCGGGAGAGTTCGAAAGGAGAAGCCCATATTTTCCAATAAGGCCTATCATAACACTGGGCTGCATCCTGACTAAATAAATCATGAGTGGCCTGCTAATGTACCTTTCTGGACCTTCTAAACTGTCGAGAATTACAATGCATTTGGAAAGTATTCAAGACTTTTTCCACATTTTTGTTACGTTACATTTTTTTCCTCATCAATCTACACACAATATCCCATAATGACATCACAATATCCCATAATGACATCACAATACCCCATAATTTTATTTGATTTATTTCACCTTTATTTAACCAGATGGGCAAGTTGAGAACAAGTTCTCATTTACAATTGCGACCTGGCCAAGATAAAGATAATGACAAAACGAATATAACATTTGCATAACTATTCAGACCCTTTACTCAGTACTTTGTTGAAGCACCTTTGGCAGTGATTACAGCCTCGAGTCTTCTTGGGTATGACGCTACAAGCTTGGCACACCTGTATTTTGGGAGTTACTCCCATTCTTCTCTGCAGATCCTCTCAAGCTCTGTCAGGTTGGATGGGGAGCGTTGCTACACAACTATTTTCAGGTCTCTCCCGAGATGTTTGATCATGTTCAAGTCAGGGCTCTGGCTGGGCCACTCAAGGACATTCAGAAACTTGAAGCCTGAAGCCACTCCTGTGTTGTCTTGGCTGTGTGCTTAGGGTCATTGACCTGTTGTAAGGTGAACATTTGTCAAGTCTTAGGTCCTGAGCGCTGTGGAGCAGGTTTTTATCAAGGATCTCTCTGTACTGTGCTCTGTTCATCTTTCCCTCGATCCTGACTAGTCTCCCAGTCCATGAAAAACATCTCCACAGCATGATGCTGCCACCACCATGCTTCACCGTAGGGATGGTGCCAGGTGTCCTCCAGACATGATGCTGCCACCACCATGCTTCCCCATAGGGATGGTGCCAGGTGTCCTCCAGACATGATGCTGCCACCACCATGCTTCACCGTAGGGATGGTGCCAGGTTTCCTCCAGATGTGATGCTTGGCTTTTAGGCCAGAGAGTTCAATCTTGGTTTCATCAGACCAGAGAATCTTGTTTCTCATGGTCTGGTGCCAAGCATCGGCTGGACTGGTATAAAGCTCACCGCCATTGGACTCTGGAGCAGTGGAAACGCGTTCTCTGGAGTGATGAATCACGCTTCACCATCTGGCAGTCCGACAGACGAATCTGGGTTTGGCGGATGCCAGGAAAACCCTACCTGTCCCAATGTAATAATGGTCTTAGGATGTTTTTCATGGTTCAGGCCCCTTAGTTCCAGTGAAGGGAAATCTCAACGCTACAGCATACAATGACATTCTAGACGATTCTGTGCTTCCACATTTGTGACAACAGGGGAAGGCCTTTTCCTGTTTCAGCATGACAATGCCCCCGTGCACAAAGCTATGTCCATACAGAAATGGTTTGTTGAGATCAGTGTGGAAGAACTCGACAGGCCTGCACAGAGGCCTGACCTCAACCCCATCGAACACCTCTGGGATGGTGACGTTAGCTAACTTGAATGATATTATTATATTATACTGGTTTACTTAGAAATGGACTCCTTTTAAATAATGTACTGTGGCAAGTTTTCCATAGGAAATAAAAAAGGAATTGGAATCCATCACTTCCATTGTTTGGCTGTTCCCATAGCAACGTTAGAACATTCAGTGGATAGAAACATAGCTGCAGGAAGTTGAGGTGATGAGGGTAGTACTGCAGCACCCCCAGAAAAATCTGATTAGTGATTTATTTTTATTAAAATAATTTAATGGTCCTTTACTAGTCCTGTATTAACGGGGACAAAAAAAATCTCTAGAAAAATACTTACATACATGTCATTTTGTCCTTCAAACACTTAATTGAAATACTGTAGAATTCCATTCATTTCTATGGAGGATTGCTCCTACTGGGCAGAGCCAATATGTCCGACTGGTGGCTTCAAAGCCTCTCAATGGCCAATTCAATCGGTGATGTCACTTGCTCTGAGACCTTGAAGTAGTTGTTTTCCTTGCTCTGCAAGGGCCGTGTTTTTTTTGTGGAGCGATAGGTAATGGATGCTTCGTAGTGGGGTCAGTTGTTGATGTGTGCAGAGGGTCCCTGGTTCGAGCCCAGGTAGGGGCAAGGAGAGGGACAGAAGGAATACTGTTTCACCGTTAAGGACCTGACCTCTTGGCAGAGGCAGTACGCATGAGGGATGGGATGCACATGGAATGAAGCTTTGTAATGATGTCATCTCTTTTCAGAGGTCACCCAAGATGTGATCATCAATAGTGAACGTGAGTGGAGCCTGGATGGTCTGTTCAGTGCATGGTATGATCAATGTGCCTTTTTTAAAAATGTATTTTCATTACAGTTATACACTGAGAATACCAAACATTAGGAACACCTTCCTAATATTGACTTGCGCCCCCTCAGAACAGCCTCAATTCGTCAGGGCATGGACTCTACAAGGTGTCGAAACCATTCCATAGGGATGCTGGTCCTTGTTGACTCCAATGCTTCCCACAGTTGTGTCAAGTTGGCTGGATGTCCTTTTGGATGGGTGGACCATTCTTGATACAAACAGCAACGTTGCAGTTCTTGACACAAACCGGTGCGCCCTGGCACCTACTATATATCCCGTTGACTTTCTGAATGGCACACAGACACACGTCTCAATTCTCTCAAGGCTTAAAAATCATTCTGTAACCACCCGTCTCCTCCCATTTATCTACACTGAAGTGGATTTAACAGGTGACATCAATAAGGAATCATAGCTTTCACCTGGATTCACCTGGTCAGTCTTATGTAATGGAAAGAGTAGTGTTCTTAATGTTTTGTGTACTCAGTGTGTCAGTCCTTTTTTTTCCCCCACCTCATGTAGTGTGTACAACACTCTCCAATGCGCCGGCTGTCTCTGCCTCGTGGGTGTAATTCTCTACTCAACACCAGAGCACCTGTCTGCTCTGCGCAACCTCTTTCTCCTCAAGAAAGACCAGATGTATTGGTAAGCAGTAAACAGCTACCTTTTTTCTTTTTTTTGTCATTGTTGTTGTTGTTGTTTTTTACCTTCCGTACATAGATTTATCTCATGAATGGATACGATTATTTCTTCCTTCCCCCTAGTTATATTTTCAGCACTGGCCAAATGGTGAAAGCCTCGACACTCGACTTTAGTGTAGCACCATTAGGAGAATGTTTAAGTGAGGTAAGAATAAAAAAAAATATTTTTTTTTACCCTGCATGTTGACACACGTCATCTATTTCCACCATAGTAGTCAAAACATGTTTAGTCTCTAGCCATGAATGTTACATTGAACTGATACTGTTCCAGTGAATGGTGTTCTTCAGGGTTGGGGGGTTAATTTGAATTGAAGACAAGTCAATTTCAGGAAATAAACTGAAAAATTCAAATCACTTCCTGAATTGACTGCCTGCTATTTTTACATTGACCCCCCTAACCCTGTCTCGTCTGTTCTTCCTGCTGACCCCCAACCCTGTCTCGTCTGTTCTTCCTGTCAGCTGAGACAACTGATCCAGGAAACGGAAAGTCACCTTAGCAATGTGTCAGCAGTGATGGATGACACCCGCACGAATGAAGGGACCTCCTCTGTCCAGTAGTCAAGCTGATCCTACCTGGGTCGTGTTCATAAGGGCACGTTATAGCAAAACGTTTTAAAAACAGAACATTTGCAGTTGAAGTGTTTTCTTCTGTTTCTGTGCCTAATGAACATGAAAGAGCCTGTTCTGTTTGACAATCCTCCGTCAACTGCACTTTATTCTCTAGTTCCATGTTTTTAAAGGGACTTTTTGTAGCCTGGGTACCAGTCTGTTTGTGCCATCATGCCACTCCTTTTGTTACGCAAAAAAAAAAAAATGTTCAAAATCATTTGGACTAAATAGAGGACATTCCTGTGTGGTGTTCCACCAAAAATGTAGAGTGAAAATGGGAGTTCCCTCCTTGAGATGTTGAAAAGTAGCTACCTTGTATTCTACTGTTCAATGTGTTTGCCTCAATAGTTTATGCTGAATGGAAATCCTCTAGTTAACATTGATAATGTGAAGCTCCACATAGATGAGACATGGCACTGTGTGTTCAGGTATTAAAACATCTGTAAACTAATAAAACACCTTTAAATTTGTTTACTTCTATGACCATGTTGCATCTTTGTAAAACCTTGCACTGTAATTAGTTTGCTCAGTGTCTGTACACATCTCTTGCCCAGGGATTGATGGGTATATCATTCTTTCTTTCTTTTTTTTTTAACCTTAAAACCTCTTTGGGATGAGGGGCAGCATTTTCACTTTTGGATAAATAGCATGCCCAATCTCAACTTCCTGCTACTCATGCCAAGAATATAAGATATGCATATTATTAGTATATTTGGATAGAAAACACTGAAGTTTCTAAAACTGTTTGAATCATGTCTGTGAGTATAACAGAACTTATGTAGCAGGCAAAACCCCGAGGACTAACCGTTCAGAAATGATTTGAGGTCACTGTCTATTCAATGAGTTTTCATTGGGGAACTAGATTTCTGACCTTTTAATCTGTCCATAGAAGAGTTCAGACGTTGGTAGAGGATTGGACTCCGGAATGATGAGTCTATTAAAAGAAATGAGGCAGCAGCAACTAAGTTTATTGGCACCATGTTGCTATTTATTGTAGATTATTCAGTTGATACAAGACAAGAGACTGGTTTCAGCATGTCCAGGGCCTCTGCAAAGAGACTGGTTTCAGCATGTCCAGGGCCTCTGGACTGCATAGTTAAACCACTCATTCTGTTGGTTACGAGTAGATCAATAGTCTTTGTGCCATCATTCCACTCCACGGTGTGAAATGATAGCCTGAAAACCCAGTTAGATGTACAATGTTGACCATAGTACAACCTCAAGTCATTTGGATCAGAACAAGTGGTTACAATGTGTTCCCTGTAAATGTCAACGATCCCTGTTATGCAAGATACGTCAATGTACTAATCGCAAACATTAGTTTATCAGTATCATGGCTCTATTGAGCAACACAAATGAAAAGTTTATTATTGCATGCAATACAAATTACTTTTACTTAAATCAATCATGCATAATCTTTCTGTACTGATCCAGACCATTTGCCACATTACAAATCGTTTCGAAACACAGTATTCAAGACAGGAGGATGGTAGCAATAAATGCTTTACAGTGTTCTCCTTGAGGCATCTATTGCTTTCAGTTATTAGGAAAGATGCATAATAGACATGTATACATGATAGTTTGATCTGGACAACAATGGTGGAACAAAGTAACAGAGGGGGAAAACGAGAGGTATTAAAATAGGCAACCTAAAATCAATGGTTCTTACAGAACGCATGAATCTGATGCTGTCCCAAATGGGACCCTATTCTGTATAAAAGTGCACTACTTTTGACCAGAACCCCCCCCCCCACCAAAATGTAGTTTTTAGGACAAGCCTAAATAGAGTTTCCCCAAGAATACACACTTGTTTTTGCCAATCCAAAATGCAGCCTTTCAGTTTTTTTACATTTAACTAGGCAAATCAGTTAAGATTATTTTCAATGACGGCCTACTGGGGAACAGTGGGTTAACTGCCTTGTTCAGGGGCAGAACGACAGGTTTTTACCTTGTCAGCTCAGGGATTTGATCTTGCAACCTTTCGGTTACTAGTCCAACGCTCTAACCACTAGGCTACCCTGCCGCCTCTACACTCTAACCACTAGGCTACCCTGCCACCTCTACACTCTAACCACTAGGCTACCCTGCCACCTCTACACTCTAACCACTAGGCTACCCTGCCGCCTCTACACTCTAACCACTAGGCTACCCTGCCGTTTCTTTGTGGTATTTTATGTCCAGCTGAGTGGTTCTTCCTTAGAACATACTAGATTCTAAAGCAGGAGTATATTCAATACTCTTCCCTCTAAACAAAAAGGTTGATTATAGCTAATAATATCCTACAAATTCCTTTAAAAAAACAGATTATAATAGATAAAAATACACAAAATCATGCATAATTGTTATTGCTTCTAAAAAATGTCTAATCAAATACATTTTATGGCTTGCTTCTTTTTTTTTTTTTACTAAATATATTCTGAACAAAAACTGTTTGCATTCCAGACTGAGGTATCATTCTACAGGTTATATTACAGTATACTGATATTACCGATTTCTTTCATTGGTCAATGACTAACACGCTTCATGTCTGATTCTTTAAGTGTTCATTCTATAGAAAACAGTTTAGAATAGATGTTATACATTTTCTCAATCTGAATAAGATATTTTCAATTCAAATCTCCCACCTAGTAGTCGAACTTGTTCGGGTCTGTTTTTTAGAAATCGATTTCTCTACAATTCTCTTTTAGTAAGCAAGCATCACTAGCTACTTTTCATGCGTGGCTAGTTATAATATTGGGCACCACAATCCCTCTATATAAAGCTAATGCATATGAAGAGTACAATATTTCTTAAAAATGGAAGACGTTGGTGATTTTGTTGTTTTCAAAACAACTTGTCACTTGTTCATACAATATTACATATTGTACTAGATAAAACAAGACAGGTTATGAGATAGCATATTGCACAGATCCCGGAAGGAAAGTGGATCACAAATGTTACAACCAAAACAGGTCAGAAATCAAATAATAAAAGGATATCTGGGGCACAGCACACAGTGACTGGCCCTAACTAACTACATCTACCCTGATTTGGTTCGTACCATTCATACACCCTGTTGACAAGGTTATCGAAATCATTCTGGGAAAATGGGGAGGGGGAGCAGGGCGATGTATAAATGGTGTCCTGTGAATTTTGGTACAGTAGGTTTTAATGGTACGTACTTTATATGATGTGTTTTTTACCTTTATTTTACTAGGCAAATTCTTATTTTCAATGACGGCCTAGGAACAGTGGGTTAACTGCCTGTTCAGGGGCAGAACGACAGATTTGTACCTTGTCAGCTCGGGGATTCGAACTTGCAACCTTTCGGTTACTAGTCCAACGCTCTAACCACTAGGCTACCCTGCCGCCCTGTGTAGTCTAAAGGAAGGCATGTAATTCATTAACCTCCCTCTGTAGGACCGGGACTAGTGTTCTGTTGGCCTCTACGGCGTTTTCATCATGTCGAAAAGCACCAACTGTCATGGTGCCAAACATGTCAATGAGGTAGAGAGATATTTCCAGCTTTCAACCAATCACGTGGCTGCTAATCTAATCTCACAGAGCCAGATGAGTGTCTCAGAATATTGCATAATACATCACGGTGTGGCTGTAATATCTGGCATGCGAGATTACAGGGGTCTATGTAACAGTATAACTTTAGACCGTCCCCTCGCCCATACCCGGGCGTGAACCAGGGACCCTCTGCACACATCAACAACAGTCACCCACGAAGCATCGTTACCCATCGCTCCACAAAAGCCGCGGCCCTTGCAGAGCAAAGGGGAACTACTACTTCAAGGTCTCAGAGCAAGTGACGTCACCGATTGAAACGCTATTTAGCGCGCACCGCTAACTAAGCTAGCCGTTTCACATCCGTTACATCAGTACCACCGCTAACTAAGCTAGCCGTTTCACATCTGTTACATCAGTACCACCGCTAACTAAGCTAGCCGTTTCACATCTGTTACATCAGTACCACCGCTAACTAAGCTAGCCGTTTCACATCTGTTACATCAGTACCACCGCTAACTAAGCTAGCCGTTTCACATCTGTTACATCAGTACCACCGCTAACTAAGCTAGCCGTTTCACATCTGTTACATCAGTACCACCGCTAACTAAGCTAGCCGTTTCACATCTGTTACATCAGTACCACCGCTAACTAAGCTAGCCGTTTCACATCTGTTACATCAGTACCACCGCTAACTAAGCTAGCCGTTTCACATCCGTTACATCAGTACCACCGCTAACTAAGCTAGCCGTTTCACATCCGTTACATCAGTACCACCGCTAACTAAGCTAGCCGTTTCACATCTGTTACATCAGTACCACCGCTAACTAAGCTAGCCGTTTCACATCTGTTACATCAGTACCACCGCTAACTAAGCTAGCCGTTTCACATCTGTTACATCAGTACCACCGCTAACTAAGCTAGCCGTTTCACATCTGTTACATCAGTACCACCGCTAACTAAGCTAGCCGTTTCACATCTGTTACATCAGTACCACCGCTAACTAAGCTAGCCGTTTCACATCTGTTACATCAGTACCACCGCTAACTAAGCTAGCCGTTTCACATCTGTTACATCAGTACCACCGCTAACTAAGCTAGCCGTTTCACATCTGTTACATCAGTACCACCGCTAACTAAGCTAGCCGTTTCACATCTGTTACATCAGTACCACCGCTAACTAAGCTAGCCGTTTCACATCTGTTACATCAGTACCACCGCTAACTAAGCTAGCCGTTTCACATCTGTTACATCAGTACCACCGCTAACTAAGCTAGCCGTTTCACATCCGTTACATCAGTACCACCGCTAACTAAGCTAGCCGTTTCACATCCGTTACATCAGTACCACCGCTAACTAAGCTAGCCGTTTCACATCCGTTATCTACACCAGATCCTTGCTACAATGTCTACTGAAAGTTTTACTATATTTGTAAAGGGTTGGGGATAAGGGCATTCAGGAAAAACAACAAACCACTGATCCCAGTACATCTAGATCTATACCTAGATAAATTGATTATAAAAATGGTGAATTGCCTTGGTTCAGACCACAGAAGAGTAGAGGTCAAATTGGGCGGTAAAGACTACACAATTCCTGTTTGACCCCTAGTTATGAAATAAATAGGCTCAAACTACAAGGAGTGGTGGAGAGTAAGAATGCTGATCTAGGACCTGTCTATACAATCTGATTCATTCTGATCTAGGATCTGTCTATTCAATCTGATCTAGGATCTGTCTATACAATCTGATTCATTCTGATCTAGGATCTGTCTATTCAATCTGATCTAGGATCTGTCTATAAAATCTGATTCAATCTGATCTAGGATCTGTCTATACATTATGATTCATTATGATCAAACTGAAAAGTCAAACTGATGCTAGATCAGCCCTCCTACTTTGAGACGCTTTGTAGATACGGGCCCTGATCTACAGTTATCATCATTATTGGCTATAAGGAGAGGAGAGAGACAGACGGACAGCTAGGTGAGGAGAGAGACGGACGGACAGCTAGGTGAGGAGAGAGACGGACGGACAGCTAGGTGAGGAGAGAGACGGACGGACAGCTAGGTGAGGAGAGAGACGGACGGACAGCTAGGTGAGGAGAGAGACGGACGGACAGCTAGGTGAGGAGAGAGACGGACGGACAGCTAGGTGAGGAGAGAGACGGACGGACAGCTAGGTGAGGAGAGAGACGGACGGACAGCTAGGTGAGGAGAGAGACGGACGGACAGCTAGGTGAGGAGAGAGACGGACGGACAGCTAGGTGAGGAGAGAGACGGACGGACAGCTAGGTGAGGAGAGAGACGGACGGACAGCTAGGTGAGGAGAGAGACGGACGGACAGCTAGGTGAGGAGAGAGACGGACGGACAGCTAGGTGAGGAGAGAGACGGACGGACAGCTAGGTGAGGAGAGAGACGGACGGACAGCTAGGTGAGGAGAGAGACAGACGGACAGCTAGGTGAGGAGAGAGACAGACGGACAGCTAGGTGAGGAGAGAGACAGACGGACAGCTAGGTGAGGAGAGAGACAGACGGACAGCTAGGTGAGGAGAGAGACGGACCCGGCCTGGGGCTGTATCTGTGGTAGCCAGTCTCTCCTGTAACCCACACATCCTCTCTTTAGTGAAGAGTGGCAGAGGTTGATATCTTGATCCATTGATGATGACAGACTTTGATCCATCTCTGGTTTCAACAGCTGTGGAGCTTGACAGTTGGGTGATGGTGGCCTAAATCCAGACTTGTCTCACACGGACAGTTCCCCCACACCTGGCAGTCTGTCATGGGAGACCTGTGGTCCACAGGACAGTTCCCCCCACACCTGGCAGTCTGGCATGGGAGGCCTGTGGTCCGCAGGACAGTTCCCCCCACACCTGGCAGTCTGGCATGGGAGACCTGTGGTCCACAGGACAGTTCCCCCACACCTGGCAGTCTGTCATGGGAGACCTGTGGTCCACAGGACAGTTCCCCCCACACCTGGCAGTCTGTCATGGGAGACCTGTGGTCTGCAGGACAGTTCCCCCCACACCTGGCAGTCTGGCACTCATTTAGTTTGCATCTGTTTTGGGATTTGAGAAATGTGAGAATAGTGCAATGAAAAAGCACAAAGCTAGCTACACCACCATGATGATGGCTAGCTACACCACCATGATGATGGCTAGCTACACCACCATGATGATGGCTAGCTACACCACCATGATGATGGCTAGCTACACCACCATGATGATGGCTAGCTACACCACCATGATGATGGCTAGCTACACCACCATGATGATGGCTAGCTACACCACCATGATGATGGCTAGCTACACCACCATGATGATGGCTAGCTACACCACCATGATGATGGCTAGCTACACCACCATGATGATGGCTAGCTACACCACCATGATGATGGCTAGCTACACCATCATGATGATGGCTAGCTACACCATCATGATGATGGCTAGCTACACCATCATGATGATGGCTAGCTACACATCATGATGATGGCTTATGATTACTAGCTACATATCATTATGATGGCTAACTACATAGCATTATGATGGCTAACTACATATCATTATGATGGCTAACTACATATCATTATGATGACTAGCTACATATCATTATGATGGCTTAAAAGGACTGACCTTTGTCAAACGATGTACACGTTCAGAAGATCTAGTCTAGAAGCTGGAGAGAAAGACTGGATGGACAAACAATACCCAATTTTAAAAAATAGAGCTAGGAAATTAGCTAGCTATATAAATTGCATAAACAACCTTTCACAAATGTCATCCAAATGATCTATTATGAAAAACAAATATCAGAAACCCGTGACATGCCCATAGTAAAGCAGGGATACAACGGAAACCAATAATTATTGCTAGCTAGTAGCGAACTAAACTCCACAGTGAAGGTAGTTTGATGGACTTCACCAACGGAGTGGCACCGAGACGAATTTAGCTCTGACTAAATCGTTTCGCCAAAGGTCAATAATTCTGAAAAACGCCCACCGTGTACCTTGGTTTGTCCTCTGTAGTTGCATGCCTTTGTTTGCAGATATCCATACCTTTTCAATACATGTTAATCAAATACAGCCACTGACTGTTTGCTCAATGCAGTTGCTCTAAAAATGTGAGAGGTCAAAGATGGCGGCCGTCAGGCACTTCCCACAAATTCCTCATTCTGTACATGACTCTCCTTTACTATTTTTTTTTTGTACGGTCATTAGCAGAGCATACGTGATCCCACTTTCTAGCTTCAAGGACGCTGGCAATTTGAAAAACAAAAAAGTATACTGAACAAAAATATAAAAACGCAACATGTAAAGTGTTTCATGAACTGAAATAACAGATCACAGAAATTGTACATAGACACAGATTTGTTTTACATCCCTGTTAGTGAGCATTTCTCCTTTGCCAAGATAATCCATCCACCTGACAGGTGTGGCATATCAAGAAGCTGATGAAAAAGCATGATCAATTACACAGGTGCACCTTGTGCTGGGGGACAATAAAAGGCCACTAAAATGTGCAGTTTTTTTTTAGAGTGACCTTTTATTGTCCTCAGCATAAGGTGCACCTGTTTAAACTTAAGACATGATCATTTTGAGATAGCGTGCAATTGTCATGCTGAATACAGGAATGTCCACCAGAGCTGTTGCCAGAGAATTGAATGTTCATTTCTCGACCATAAGCCGCTCAACAAACGTTGTTTTAGACAATTTGGCAGTACGTCCAACCGGCCTTACAACCGCAGACCACGTGTAACCACGCCAGCCCAGGACCTCAACATCCGGCTTCTTCACCTGCGGGATCGTCTGAGACCAGCCACCCAGACAGCTGATGAAACTGAGGGTTTGCACAACCGAACAATGTCTACAGAAACAGTCTGTGTGTTCGTCGTCCTCACCAGGGTCTTGACCTGACTGCAGTTCGGCGTCATAACTGACATCAGTGGGTAAATGCTCACCTCTGATGGCCACTGGCACGTTGGAGAAGTGTGCTCTTCACGGATGAATCCCGGTTTCAGCTGTACCGGACAGATGGCAGACAGCGTGTATGGAGTCATGTGGGCGAGCAGTTTGCTGATGTCAATGTTAACAGAGTGCCCCATGGTTGTGGTGGGGTTATGGTATGTGCAGGCCTAAGTCACGGACAACGAACAAAATTCTATTTTATCAATGTCAATTTGAATGCATAGAGATACCGTGACGGGATCCTGAGGCCCATTATCGTGCCATTCATCCACCGCCATCACCTCATGTTTCATCATGATAATGCACAGCCCCATGGCACAAGGATCTGTAGACAATTCCTGGAAGCTGAAAATGTCCCAGTTCTTCCATGGCCTGCATACTCACCAGACATGTCACCCATTGAGCATGTTTGGGATGCTCTGGATTGATGTATATAACAGTGTGTTCCAGTTCCTGCCAATATCCAGCAACTTCACACAGCCATTAAAGAGGAGTGGGACAACATTCCACAGGCCACAATCAACAGCCGGATCAACTCTATGCGAAGGAGATGTGTTGCGCTGCATGAGGCAAATGGTGGTCACACCAGATACTGACTGGTTTTCTGATCCACCCCCCTACCTTTTTTTTATGTATCTGTGACCAACAAGATGCATATCTGTATTCCCAGTCATATGAAATCCATAGATTAGGGCCTAATTAAATCAATTTCAATTGACTGATTTCCAAATATATGAACTGAAACTTAGTAAAAAAATATTTTAAATTGTTGTGTTTTGGATTGTTTGGTAAGTGTAATTTGTGCTCATTTATTTGCACTTTGAAAAATGTAACGTACCATAGTTTAGAGTCAGTGGAGGGCCCTAAAACAATGACGTCATATGAATTCTGCCATCTTTATGCACGTAGGTCAGTCGATGGTGGTGATATGGTATTTCATTACCGTTTATTGGGGGGTGGATTTCAGCCAACAAAGTAAGGCACGCAACTACAGAGGACAAACAGGTACAAGTTCATACGGTAATTTACATTTAAAAAATTAAAAAATAAATAAAGTATTGACCTTGGACGAATCGATGTAGTCGGAGCTGAATTGCACAAAGCCGTCTGGTGAAGTTAATCAGAAACTTCCTTCATTTCAATTGAATAGAGTTTAGTTCGCTGCTAGATATGCCGCGTCTATACAGTTCACAGTTAAACAAAGGGCTGAGTGCCCATCTCGCAAACACCGATCATCCAACCACCTATAGCTACGTTTAAAATACTACATTACTCATTAAAAGTACTCACTGAAAGACATCCAAGCCGCCATAAATCATCAGTAAACGCTAATGTCCCGGGTGTTGTCCGTCGGTCGTTGTACGGGTCCCGTGGATTTTTTTGCAAGCACCACGGTCTCCACCGTCCGACGCCATTTTTTTTTTAACTCTCCCATCGTCAGAGATAATTTTGAGGAGATGGGAAACGCCACTGAGCTACGCGGTGCATTCTGGGACCGAGGAGCTGTCTCCTTCAAGGCCTCTTCTTCAAAAGCTCAAAAACATAACATTAACAGAAATTTCGTCAACAAGAAGTACAACATTACAAAATATTTTCCAAGATGTGAGATAATTAGTCTTGCTGTTTGTAATATTGTATAGCTCTGGAATGGTGACATTACGTACTTTCGAGGAAAATAGGCACGTTTTTCGACTAATACCTTGACTTTGAGAAGGGATTTGCGTGAAGAGTAGTTTAACAACCGCGGGGCAGCGGGATAACGAACCCGATTGGTCGACAGTCTGTCCGTTATATTTCAATCATTCATTGCCTAATAGACTTCCTATAAATTCAATTCAAAGGCTTTTATTGCCGTGGAAAACATGTCTACATTGCACAACGCAAGTGAAATAGATCGTTAACAATCTCCTCCAAGCTCATCCTTGCTCTAATATCTCTGGCATAGCTTTTACGAAGATCCCGGGAAAAACTGACACTCAAATCCTAAACCCCGCCCCTCAGTTTTCCTCGCATTACAAATACTGTATAAAGGAGAAATACACGGAATAAAAATCTAAATGCAACCATTTAAGATGTTACTAAGTTACAGTTCATATAAGGAAATTAGTCCATTTGAAATTAACTAATTAGGCCCCTAATCTGTGGATTTCACATGACTGGGAATACAGATATGCAGCTATTGGTCACAGATACCTTAAAACAAAAAGGTAGGGGCGTGGATCAGAAGTGACCACCATTTTCCTCATACAGCGGACATCTCCTTCTCATAGAGTTGATCAGGCTGTTGATTGTGGCCTGTGGAATGTTGTCTCACTCCCCTTCAATGGCTGTGTGAAGTTGCTGGATATTGGCAGGAACTGGAACACTCAGTCATAGACGTCAATCCAGAGCATCCCAAACATGCTCAATGGGTGACGTGTCTGGTGAGTATGCAGGCCAGGGAAGAACTGGGCCATTTTCAGCGTCCAGGAATTGTGTACAGATCCTTGCGACATGGGGCCTTGCATTATCATGCTGAAACATGAGGTGATGGCGGAGGATGAATGGAACGACAATGGGCCTCAGGATCTCGTCACGGTATCTCTATGCATTCAAATTGACATCGATAAAATGCAATTGTGTTCGTTGTCCGTGACTTATTCCTGCCCCATACCGTAACCCCACCACCACCATGGGGCACTCTGTTCACAACATCATCAGCAAACCGCTCGCCCACACACGCTGTCAGCCATCTGCCCGGTACAGTTGAAACTGGGATTAATCTGTGAAGAACACACTTCTTCAGCATGCCAGTGGCCATTGAAGGTGAGCATTTGCCCACTGTCGTCAGTTACGACACTGAACTGCGGTGAGGAGGACGAGCACACAGATGAGCTTCTCTGAGTTTATACAGACCCACAGTTCCACCACCTGTCCGGTTGGCTGGTCTCAGACGAGCCCGCAAGTGAAGGAGCCCGCAAGTGAAGAAGCCCGGATGTGGAGGTCCTGGGCTGGCGTGGTTCCACGTGGTCTGCGGTTGTGAGGCCAAATTCCCTAAAATGGTAGAGAAATAAACATTCAATTATCTGGTGGACATTCCTGCAGTCAGCAAGCTAATTGCATGAACATGTGCACCTGTGTACTGATCATGCTATTGAATCAGCTGTTTGATATGCAACACCTGTCAGGTGGATGGATTATCTTGACAAAGGAGAAATACTAACAGGGATGTCAACACATTCGTACACAGAATGAGAGAAAAAAAAACTATTTTTTGTGCGTAACGAACATTTCTGGGATCTTTTATTTTTTTTAGTTCATGAAACATGGGATGTTTTTGTGACGTTAGTGCCGTCTTTTTGTAGGCATTAACTCCGCCATGGTTTGCTGGACAAAGCCCATGAGGAAAATGAATGGCGTGTTTTTTTTTGTATAAACACCGACAATAATATGTGTGGTAAACACAGATCAGAACGCATCAAATGTCTTAAGCCGATGAGAATCTTTATCAGCTAACGTCACTTTGTAAATTTTGAAGAACGTAATAAAACAAATCACATATAAAGGCTTCATAATTCATAAATGTCACGTTAACTGACTGCTGCCATCTCAGAACAAAACGTACAAGATCGCCTAAACCCGTGTTAACCTCTGACCTTATTTCCGGGCATTAATTCCAAAAACCTATTCTTTTCCCCATTCATTTTACCTCTAGGGATGGGTGAACAAACCGGAGGTAACTTAATTCTGGGTTTTAGGACTACAAGCTGGCAATCTATATAGCCAGTCTTGGACATCCCAGACCTTGCTTGGAGCAACGAAAACTAAAAAGACGAACAGCGTACATGGATAAATATTATTAGGCCGTCTAAGTGTATGTGACCATTAAAATACAATTGGATTTGTAACAAGACAAAAAAAGGTAACTTTGAGCAAGCATGGCACCTGTTTTATTTCAATCAAATAATTTTTACAATTCTAACATTTCACAGGATAAATGATTTTATAAATATATCGTACATTTTGAGTTATGCTTGATTGGTCACATTGATTAATATAACTAATTGATGATAAATAATCTCTACGTCCAGCATCAAGGATCTGGTGAACCTAAAAAGTGCTACACAGGAATGTAGTATTTTCAGAAAATGTCCATAATATAGCTGGCGCTAATAGGAGCGTTTCACCAGTGTTACTTATCACAGCCAATCACAACATCGGTGGATTTTGGCCTATTGATTTCTCCCGCCGGAGCGGCATCCGTTGTTCTGTTCAGACTCCGGCTGTCATCTAATAGAAATCCTTCTCTTTTCCTCGTTGCTAATATTCTATATTGTTCGCTCAACTTTAGTTTTGCGCAAAAACAAGCACTGAATAGCGTAGGGAATCATTACACCGTCTAGAAATCGCTGTGAAATATCTCTTCAATAACAAAACAATATCGTTTTGTTTTTTTTACAGCTGTTTGAAGCTGGTGTACCAAAACTTTTTTTTTTTTTTAAAGGCTCAACACGGTCATTCCACTATTACGCCAGGTATATTATAAACATGCTCAAATTTGACCAAACATCCTGTGTACACAATCACATATAGCTAAATGAACACTGGTACTGTCATACATTTGGCATTTCTGGTTCAAATACATAAATTAGAATGCTTTTTCACTTCTCCATCAAAAAGTACCTGTCTAACCTGATGATAAATCAACAATAAAAACATGGAACAGTGGTATGGATCTTAAATATATTAGGTTACAATGTCTCTCTTGGTTGATTCACAATGACTGAAATCTTCTTTTGATCATGGAGGTTTGTGTTACACTAGACTAGAGTCATTAGACCGGCTAGGATCAGGACTGTCTGAGGCAGGTCATGAGACCCAGCTAGGATCAGGACTGTCTGAGGCAGGTCATGAGACCCAGCTAGGGTCAGGACTGTCTGAGGCAGGTCATGAGACCCAGCTAGGATCAGGACTGTCTGAGGCAGGTCATGAGACCCAGCTAGGATCAGGACTGTCTGAGGCAGGTCATTAGACCAGCTAGGGTCAGGACTGTCTGAGGCAGGTCATGAGACCCAGCTAGGATCAGTACTGTCTGAGGCAGGTCATGAGACCCAGCTAGGGTCAGGACTGTCTGAGGCAGGTCATTAGACCAGCTAGGGTCAGGACTGTCTGAGGCAGGTCATTAGACCAGCTAGGGTCAGGACTGTCTGAGGCAGGTCATTAGACCCAGCTAGGGTCAGGACTGTCACAAGGGCTGCCTCTCAAATGGCACTCGATTCTCTGTAGCGCAATACTTTTGACCAGGGCCAATACATAAGGCTTTTTTTCATTATAAATGGCCTACACAGAGCACTACTTTTAATCAAGGGCCATAGAGCTCTGGTTCAAAGTAGTGCACTATATAGGACACAGTGCGTCAGTTGGGACTCATACGAGAAATGGACATTAACGGTTGACTGGCTGTAGCTAGGCAGGTGGACCCGTAAAAAAAACTAAATAACATGATAACTTAGTTCCCATTTGACCCTGATGATATTGAAGGATGGGAGACCAACATCATGGCACTAAAGTGGGTTGAAAAAAAAGATGAATTCTCAAACACAAAAAGGGTTGTTGCAAAATAGTGTCCGACAATACTAGCGTGGCCTCTTTAACAAACACTGAGGAAGCTTAGACTGAGTCCCAAATGGCCAAGATTCACTCAATAGGGCTCTGGTCAAAAGGAGGGCACTATGAAGGGAATAGGGCTCTGGTCAAAAGTAGTGCACTATGAAGGGAATAGGGCTCTGGTCAAAAGTAGTGCACTATGAAGGGAATTAGGGCTCTGGTCAAAAGTAGTGCACTATGAAGGGAATTAGGGCTCTGGTCAAAAGTAGTGCACTATGAAGGGAATAGGGCTCTGGTCAAAAGTAGTGCACTATGAAGGGAATTAGGGCTCTGGTCAAAAGTAGTGCACTATATTAGGGAATAGGGCTCTGGTCTATAGTAGTGCACTATATTAGGGAATAGGGCTCTGGTCTATAGTAGTGCACTATATTAGGGAATAGGACTCTGGTCTAAAGTAGTGCACTATATTAGGGAATAGGACTCTGGTCTAAAGTAGTGCACTATATTAGGGAATAGGACTCTGGTCTAAAGTAGTGCACTATGAAGGGAATAGGGTGGCATTTGGAGCACAGACTTTATCTCGAGCTTGGGTTCCCCAAAGTCAGATCCTGCCCCCCCCGGATGCACATTTTGTTTGTCATCCTAGCTGCACTACGCCGCTGATTCAAGTAATCAAAGCCTGATTCAAGTAATCAAAGCCTGATTCAAGTAATCGAAGCCTGATTCAAGTAATCAAAGCCTGATTCAAGTAATCAAAGCCTGATTCAAGTAATCGAAGCCTGATAAGGAGTCGGATATTTGAAATCAGCGGTGTAGTGCAGCTAGGGCAAAAACCCAAAACATGCACCCAAGAGGGGAGGGGGCGGGGGGGACTGAGTTTGGGAAACAAGTCGTTGCTCAGGGAGAAACGAAGGCACATCATTCCTTGTTAGCAAGAACACATTGCACCTTAGAGAGAAATGGACATATCTTCTACATCTGCATGTTCATACTAAACAAAGCAAACAGAAACACTTTCATATATAAAACATTATCTTAAATAAAGAGGATAGATTTGGCCTTTTCTGCCCTGGCTAACATCACAATAAAGCTATACCTTACATGGAACGACACCAAACATGTCTTTTACACGTCTTAAAACATGTTTTAAACATGTTTTATATGTCTTATGTCATGAAGGTGTTATAACACAGAGAGCCTTGGTAATAAACATTGAGATCTAGTTCAACCTTGACCGGTCTAAACAATAAATAAGGTTCCATCTCTGAGAGACGTGGTAGAGTCAACATAAAACATCCCAAGGCACGCATGTATTCCCTTTAGTTTACAGAGCAGAAATAAACTACAATGTTATCTGTTCTACCAAATCCTTGGTCAGAGAGACAATAGTACTGGAGGAGGGGTCAAAGAGAGAGCATAGTACTGGAGGAGGAGTCATAGAGGGAGAATAGTACTGGAGGAGGAGTCAGAGAGAGAATAGTACTGGAGGAGGAGTCAGAGAGAGAATAGTACTGGAGGAGAAGTCAGAGAGAGAATAGTACTGGAGGAGGAGTCAGAGAGAGAATAGTACTGGAGGAGGGGTCAGAGAGAGAGCATAGTACTGGAGGAGGAGTCAGAGAGAGAGCATAGTACTGGAGGAGGAGTCAGAGAGAGAGCATAGTACTGGAGGAGGAGTCAGAGAGAGAGCATAGTACTGGAGGAAGAGTCAGAGTGAGAGAGCATAGTACTGGAGGAGGGGTCAGAGAGAGCGAGTGCATAGTGTTGAGATGGGTGTGAGGTTGCGTCCAAAACGGCATCCTATTTGCTATGTAGTGCACTACTTTTGACTTGGGACCTAAACAAAATGAGTGCACTACATAACAGAGCCCTATGGGCACTAGTCAAAAGTAGTGCACTACATAGGGAATAGGGTGCCATTTGGGACATATATTGGGTCTTGGTCCAACGGGCATTGTGAAGGTGGAGGGTCCAGCCAATCGGAGACAGTCCTGTCAGAATGGGGTCCAATCAGAGACAGTCCTGTTAGGAAGCCCATTAGTGTCTCAGTGCAGGAAGCGGATGCTCATCTTCTGTTCCACGTCCACCTTCTCCAGTACCTGAGGACGACAACAACACGGGCCATTAAGCACAACATGAGCGGCAGGGTAGCCTAGTGGTTAGAGTGTAGAGGTGGCAGGTAGCCTAGTGGTTAGAGTGTAGAGGTGGCAGGGTAGCCTAGTGGTTAGAGTGTAGAGGCGGCAGGTAGCCTAGTGGTTAGAGTGTAGAGGTGGCAGGGTAGCCTAGTGGTTAGAGTGTAGAGGTGGCAGGGTAGCCTAGTGGTTAGAGTGTAGAGGTGGCAGGTAGCCTAGTGGTTAGAGTGTAGAGGTGGCAGGTAGCCTAGTGGTTAGAGTGTAGAGGTGGCAGGGTAGCCTAGTGGTTAGAGTGTAGGGGCGGCAGGGTAGCCTAGTGGTTAGAGTGTAGGGGCGGCAGGGTAGCCTAGTGGTTAGAGTGTAGAGGTGGCAGGGTAGCCTAGTGGTTAGAGTGTAGAGGCGGCAGGGTAGCCTAGTGGTTAGAGTGTAGAGGTGGCAGGTAGCCTAGTGGTTAGAGTGTAGAGGTGGCAGGGTAGCCTAGTGGTTAGAGTGTAGAGGTGGCAGGTAGCCTAGTGGTTAGAGTGTAGAGGTGGCAGGTAGCCTAGTGGTTAGAGTGTAGAGGTGGCAGGTAGCCTAGTGGTTAGAGTGTAGAGGTGGCAGGGTAGCCTAGTGGTTAGAGTGTAGAGGTGGCAGGGTAGCCTAGTGGTTAGAGTGTAGAGGTGGCAGGTAGCCTAGTGGTTAGAGTGTAGAGGTGGCAGGGTAGCCTAGTGGTTAGAGTGTAGGGGCGGCAGGGTAGCCTAGTGGTTAGAGTGTAGGGGCGGCAGGGTAGCCTAGTGGTTAGAGTGTAGGGGCGGCAGGGTAGCCTAGTGGTTAGAGTGTAGGGGCGGCAGGGTAGCCTAGTGGTTAGAGTGTAGAGGCGGCAGGGTAGCCTAGTGGTTAGAGTGTAGAGGCGGCAGGGTAGCCTAGTGGTTAGAGTGTAGAGGCGGCAGGGTAGCCTAGTGGTTAGAGTGTAGAGGAGGCAGGGTAGCCTAGTGGTTAGAGTGTAGAGGTGGCAGGTAGCCTAGTGGTTAGAGTGTAGAGGTGGCAGGTAGCCTAGTGGTTAGAGTGTAGAGGTGGCAGGTAGCCTAGTGGTTAGAGTGTAGAGGTGGCAGGGTAGCCTAGTGGTTAGAGTGTAGAGGTGGCAGGGTAGCCTAGTGGTTAGAGTGTAGAGGTGGCAGGTAGCCTAGTGGTTAGAGTGTAGAGGTGGCAGGGTAGCCTAGTGGTTAGAGTGTAGGGGCGGCAGGGTAGCCTAGTGGTTAGAGTGTAGGGGCGGCAGGGTAGCCTAGTGGTTAGAGTGTAGAGGTGGCAGGGTAGCCTAGTGGTTAGAGTGTAGAGGCGGCAGGGTAGCCTAGTGGTTAGAGTGTAGAGGTGGCAGGGTAGCCTAGTGGTTAGAGTGTAGAGGTGGCAGGGTAGCCTAGTGGTTAGAGTGTAGAGGTGGCAGGGTAGCCTAGTGGTTAGAGTGTAGAGGCGGCAGGGTAGCCTAGTGGTTAGAGTGTAGAGGTGGCAGGGTAGCCTAGTGGTTAGAGTGTAGAGGCGGCAGGGTAGCCTAGTGGTTAGAGTGTAGAGGTGGCAGGGTAGCCTAGTGGTTAGAGTGTTGGACTAGTAACCGAAAGGTTGCAAGTTCAAATCCCCGAGCTGACAAGGTACAAATCTGTCGTTCTGCCCCTGAACAGGCAGTTAACCCACTGTTCCTAGGCCGTCATTGAAAATAAGAATTTGTTCTTAACTGACTTGCCTAGTTAAATAAAGGTATAAAATTTTTAAAAACATTACCTCGGTCTAACAAGACCAACACCTGCAGTGATTAACATTACCTCAGTTTAACTCACAAACACACCTTCTCTAAATACCAACAGGGGACTCAACGCAACACAGTCAGTACTGTAGAACTGACAACATAATGTACATTTCAGGCAAACTGCGAATTAGAGGGGGCCCGGGGTCTCCCCTGAATGAGACATGGGTCCCACTAAATGCAACAAAGTCAAACTTTGATTAAAACGCGATTTGTACTGCTAGTGGTAAATATAAAAACATATTCCTAATTAAACAAACATCGATCATGGATAAATAATAATAATCTGTGTGGCTACACTAGTCATCCCTGGAGAGTCTCATATCGAAGCCCCTTTTCAGGTTTCCCTGGCGGCTATTGGTAGAGCAATGAACATTACATTGTCTGGCAACAGCTCTTGGTGAACATTCCTGCAGTCAGCATGCAAATTGCACACTCCCTCAAAACATGAGACGTTGGTGGCATTTGTGTTGTGACAAATTTGCACAAAAGGGGCCTTTTGTCCCCAGCACAAGGTGCACCTGTGTAATGATCATGCTGTTTAATCAGCTTCTTGATATGCCACACCTGTCAGGTGGATGGATTTTCTTGGCAATTGAGAAATACTCACTAACAGGGATTTAAACACACTGGTGAACAACATTTGAGATAAGCTTTGTTGTGCGTCTGGAAAAAGTCAGTCCCCCCCCCCCCCCCCCCAGCTCATGAAACATGGCACCAACACTGTGTATTCTTTTGTTCAGTGTAATTCTAAGAGTATAGGTAAAGACCCCATGGCAATCTCTGAATGTCATTACACTCGCTTGTTTTGTAACAGATGTCCCTTTTCATTCATCAAGTGACGTGTTCGTTCGGTGGCTGGAATTATTTTGGAGGTGGACAAACTTGTGCAGGCAGCCTACTTTTAAAAACAAATTTAAGATTTGATTTTGATTTGTTTGACAAAAAAAGATGAAAACATCCTGACTAGGTGTGTTCATGTCAAATACATTATACACGCATATATATATATATATATTATATTATATATATAAATATTATTTTTTGTTGTTGCTAATTGTATCTTCACTTCATTTTTTACACAGGAGGTCCTGTGCTGATAACGGCCCTGAACGCCACGGTATAATTCACACTGATTCTAGGTTAGGTAATAGTTCATGTTTCCAAATATACAAAATATTAAAAAGTTTCCAACCTTGATGAACTCATTAAAGGAAATGGAGTTGTCTCCATTCTGGTCGGCCTCCTGGATGGTCCTATCAGCGATGCTGCCCAGCTGCTCGTCAGAGATGTTCACACCAACCATCATTCTAAGAACCTGGAATGAACATGTTCACAGCAACCATCATTCTAAGAACCTGGAATAAACATGTTCACAGCAACCATCATTCTAAGAACCTGGAATAAACATGTTCACAGCAACCATCATTCTAAGAACCTGAAATAAACATGTTCACAGCAACCATAATTCTAAGAACCTGAAATATGTTGACAAAGTTCCTTGGGGTCTAAAATGTACAGTTCTCTAAGTCTTAACACCAGAGATGTTAAGTACAAGATGACCTAAATGTAGTATATATAAACACCGAATATAAGTGTAAAAACAATACAAACAAAAACACTTAAATTGGCCACCATCACTGGGCACTACCCACCTAGACACACAGGTCGTACATCACTGGGCACTACCCACCTAGACACACAGGTCGTACATCACTGGGCACTACCCACCTAGACACACAGGTCGTACATCACTGGGCACTACCCACCTAGACACACAGGTCGTACATCACTGGGCACTACCCACCTAGACACACAGGTCGTACATCACTGGGCACTACCCACCTAGACACACAGGTCGTACATCACTGGGCACTACCCACCTAGACACACAGGTCGTACATCACTGGGCACTACCCACCTAGACACACAGGTCGTACATCACTGGGCACTACCCACCTAGACACACAGGTCGTACATCACTGGGCACTACCCACCTAGACACACAGGTCGTACATCACTGGGCACTACCTACCTAGACACACAGGTCGTACATCACTGGGCACTACCTACCTAGACACACAGGTCGTACATCACTGGGCACTACCCACCTAGACACACAGGTCGTACATCATTGGGCACTACCCACCTAGACACACAGGTCGTACATCACTGGGCACTACCCACCTAGACACACAGGTCGTACATCACTGGGCACTACCCACCTAGACACACAGGTCGTACATCACTGGGCACTACCTACCTAGACACACAGGTCGTACATCACTGGGCACTACCTACCTAGACACACAGGTCGTACATCACTGGGCACTACCCACCTAGACACACAGGTCGTACATCACTGGGCACTACCCACCTAGACACACAGGTCGTACATCACTGGGCACTACCCACCTAGACACACAGGTCGTACATCATTGGGCACTACCCACCTAGACACACAGGTCGTACATCACTGGGCACTACCCACCTAGACACACAGGTCGTACATCACTGGGCACTACCCACCTAGACACACAGGTCGTACATCACTGGGCACTACCCACCTAGACACACAGGTCGTACATCACTGGGCACTACCTACCTAGACACACAGGTCGTACATCACTGGGCACTACCTACCTAGACACACAGGTCGTACATCACTGGGCACTACCTACCTAGACACACAGGTCGTACATCACTGGGCACTACCCACCTAGACACACAGGTCGTACATCACTGGGCACTACCCACCTAGACACACAGGTCGTACATCACTGGGCACTACCCACCTAGACACACAGGTCGTACATCACTGGGCACTACCCACCTAGACACACAGGTCGTACATCACTGGGCACTACCTACCTAGACACACAGGTCGTACATCATTGGGCACTACCCACCTAGACACACAGGTCGTACATCACTGGGCACTACCTACCTAGACACACAGGTCGTACATCACTGGGCACTACCCACCTAGACACACAGGTCGTACATCACTGGGCACTACCCACCTAGACACACAGGTCGTACATCACTGGGCACTACCTACCTAGACACACAGGTCGTACATCACTGGGCACTACCTACCTAGACACACAGGTCGTACATCACTGGGCACTACCTACCTAGACACACAGGTCGTACATCATTGGACACTGCCTACCTAGACACACAGGTCATACATCATTGGACACTACCCACCTAGACACACAGGTCGTACATCATTGGACACTGCCCAGCCAATACAAGGAGAGATTGCAGAAGAGGAGGGTTGCACAAAAAGTAGCCCAAAACATTTAGTTGGGGTTGGAAAGTTACATAATTGTCTCAGTACATGTCAACCTCCCCTTCCTTTGAAGTGAAATGTTCTAGAAGTTCCGTAATAAAATATTCTGATCACTAAAAGAGCCCTTTCTTCCTTGGCAGTGTCTATATTTACTCCAGTAGGCTCAGATTACAACATGACTTTGCGTAACAAATCTAAGACAAAGGTCTCTCTGTTTTCAGCAAAGGCAGAAAAGGGGAGTTTCTCTCCCTTGGAGCTTGTTATTCAGCTCTAGTGTAGATCTATGTATTTATTCTCCTGATACATACTCCACAACAGTAACGCCCCGATTCTCCGATGACAATACGCTGCTGAGCTCTTGAGACTTACCGCCTAAAAACATCAGACTTAAAAATAAAAAAAAATAGAAATAAAAATGTTGGGCAGCCCCCCAAGAGTGTGTGATTTGAACCCTGACCCCATCCTGACCTGTAGCAGCTCGTCACGGGAGATCTTATCATCTCTGTCCAGGTCGTACAGCCTGAAAGCAACTGGAGAAGAGATGGAAGAATTGAAATGTGAAGTCATCATTTCAGAAAGCATTTTTAACGTCCATCGTCAAAATAAAGTCAAGCTCTTTTTAAATAAAGAATAGTGGAAGAAGGTGATAGAGAAATAGTCAAGTGTTCTGGGATCCAAGCTAGATGTGCCCAGCCTGTTTGTGCCGTCTTGTTTACAAGACAGTACAAACACACCTGTGACCAGGCTAGGGCCTAGCCTCTGACTCACAGAGCAGTTTATTGCTCCTGCTGTTGAGCGGCTCGGAGGCAATGGGGTCCTTGTTCTTCTCGTTGTCTTCTATGGGACGGAAGTGAGCAAGTGTCCTCATGAAGCCCCTGAAGTTGACCTGGTCCTCCCTGTCCGACCAAGTGGGGTGAAAGTAACAATTACTGACGCCCATCAATAAATAATCCTGCATCACAGTCACATAACAATTACTCCAGTCAAGCACCACTCAAATCGGTAGGCTATAACCGAGGCCTACATATAAGACTGAGCATCATTTCTAGGGTACGGTAGAGAAAGCTTAAACTGTATCATTTACTTCCTAGCCATACAGTAAACAGTCCTTTACTAAGTTAAGACTCGAGGTCACTACACCTCAGACCAATGTGACCCTCTTCTACCAGGCCGTTCATTCTGGCACGCATGTCTCAGTCTAACCTGACAGACAGACGTGGGTCATTCGTTGAGAAGTGCCTTGAACAAACACACAAAATCTTGTCGGTTTGATGCCACTGACAGCTAAGTCAATTACAGTGTAATGGTACACGTCGGCTCTGCAGACAACAGACCCCTGTCCCGATTGGACAGCTGTTCTCCAGTCATGCTCTAGCCTGGTTCAAGATCCGTTTGTGCCTTCTTACTAAATTCTATGGTGAAAATAACCATACAAGTGGTCAAGACAGCACAAAATAGATCTAGGACCAGGCTATAATGCTACAATCTGCAGTGGAACTGCGGTGAACCAGACTAGCTCTAGACTCCAGAGGATCAGTAACCACTGTAAACCACAGCTACATTTAAGTCGCCTACACACTGGTCGTGTTGGGAATGTAATGATAGAAGCCGATCGAAGGCATGTTGTCAATAAAACACGGAACTTTCATGTCCATTTCTAAGATCCAGAACCACCATGTGAACACAGAAACTAGCTTTAAAAATGTGCCGTTTTCTCTTCAACTTTTAAATAGTTGTCAAATACACACAAACTATTCATTTGTAACCCTGTTCCAACAAAATAACTGTTTAACATATGTTTAATGTATTACTAAAAATGGTTGTTGTTGTAGTAAGAGTGACTCCCGGCTATGTGCAACCTTGAGGAAAACAGTGAAGGGCACAGAGACGACTCACCCCTCAGGAAAGAAGGCATTGATGATTCTGTCTCCCAGAGGATTGATGGCCAACTCTGGGATCCGTTGGAAATCCTCCCGACTACACAAACCAGACAGACGGTGTGAGGACAGTTAAGATGAACACCGTGACAACAAAAGGGAATGTTGATCTATTAAGGTCTCGGAGGCGAAGAGTTAGTCCCCACATCACACACTACCTGATAAATCGACAGATATCACTGACAGGACACGGAATAGTGTGATGATATGACAATGATTCAAATGTTCATTTGGCCGTATGCTTTGATTCCAAATGTTGAGTCACTGCGTCTTGAACAGTCAAATCGACATTGAGAGTCTGCTTGGGTGAGCGGACATGGCCAAGGTGGTGTGTGTGTCTGCGGGTGAGGTATTCAGCTCAGGGGAGCGGACGTGGCCAAGGTGGTGTGTCTGTGTCTGCGGGTGAGATATTCAGCTCAGGGGAGCGGACGTGGCCAAGGTGGTGTGTGTGTGTCTGCGGGTGAGGTATTCAACTCAGGTGAGCGGACGTGGCCAAGGTGGTGTGTGCGGGTGAGATATTCAACTCAGGGGAGCGGACGTGGCTGTAGTGTTGTGTCAACTGATGAATGATTAGGACCCAAGTCACCTTGGATTCACCACATTGGCTTTAGCCAGGCCCACTGTATACCATAATGCAGACTGGATGCTTCGGTGAGAGAGGACACAGAACTGGCTATGTGTAAACAGGCAGTAGTGTGCCTACATTCAAGTGTTTACAGTCATGTAGTGACCTGAAACTGACCCACACCCCAGCTTAATAGTCAGTAACATTTCAAAGACATGGGTTAAAATGGGAGTAAAATGTGTGGCTGGGAGAGATAGAAGTGCTGTGATTAAAAGGTGACCATTTTACCTCTGAAGGTTCGAGAGGGAGGGAACATTGAGAACAGTCAATATGGTCTATCTAGTCTAACGTTTGCTGTCACGCGTGCACTAGATCTGACGTGAGGAGATGTCTACGCAGTGAGGTCCAGTCACACAGACTCAAGCAACTGCTGCTGTTGATATTACAAACAGTGTTGTCAGACTAGACCGACACCCAGGACAAAAAATAAATAAATATGGTTCTAGACTTCTTACTCAGTGGTAAAATACACCACTGTAGGTTATGCCCGACACGGAACCCAAACCAGCTGCGCATAAATTTATTTTGGAACGCTCGCGCACGTGATACGGGCGGTGTAGTCAGGATATGAGCCAAGAGGAAAGCCTTTTGTCCAACGGAATTGTGTGCGCACAGAACGGAGTCTACAAACTTCAAAAATGTGCACGCAATTTTCAAAACCACACGGGCTCAGAATATACTTGCATTGCCACTTTCAAGTAGGGGAAATGGTCACTTGCCTCTCAGCGATATTCACTGGTTGGCAGACAGTTTCCCTGCATATTACCCAGTTGGCTCTGATGATGTTACAGGGGAAGCAAATGTTGGGAGGAAGGGTAATCATGAACCAATGTCTTGCAGACATCTCATATCCACCTTCTGGTTATTTCAGTAGTTACTGAGTGTTTCACAAAGCATTTCACACACACGTATGCCAGTGCTGCTGTTGGATGGTACTGTACCTGAGCGTGCCGTTCTCTCCTTTGTCCAAGCTGGTAAAGCGACTGTAGAGCCGGGTGATCTGGCTGTGGGAAACTGCAAAGAAACACAAAGTGACAAGATTGTTGGGATTATGTTTCTGAATGCCTCACGTCTCAACACACTAGAACCTATTTAAACACAAAGGAGTACAATAATGTAGCATACTATAGCACTGACTTTACTAAGCGCTACTTTTGAGGAAAAAAAACGTCCTTACTAGGTGTGGTTGTCTCACCTAGATGGGTGCACGAACTAAGTCACACTGGATAAAAGCGCCTGCTAAAGTACAACAAAAAAATCATTTAACTGAGAAGGAAATGTATAGTTTGTCTCTGTTTTTAAATCAACAAAATGTGTTCATAAATAAAGCAGCTAACGTTAGTTTGTTTCTTTGCTGTGATCTCCTGGAATAACGCATTTGTATGGGGTTTAGTACAGACCAGGCACCAGATAGAGAACAGTGTTAAGTCACACTATAATAATGACATGTCTCTGTTCAGTCCACAGATCAGCTCATTTCAAGGGACAAGATAAACACATAACACCTCACCACAACACGCTAACTAGTACTGGTGTAATGTACAAACACTAATCCAACTAGCTAAAAAATATATAGTTAACCAGGTTACTCTAGAGTGCGAGTTTGTCATCTAACTGCTAGTTGACTACAGACTACAGTAGAGACAATAATGCTATCTAGCAAGTTAGTTAGCACTACGTTGACCAGCTAGTTAACAAGCATTGGTAAAAGTGGGCCATTTAACTTACAGCCGGTCTCTTTTTTAATTTCTTCAATCTCCTCCTCTCTCAGTAACGTTGACGCTCTGGATCCCATTGTAATGAGCTTGCTGATTCGGGCTAACTAAAAGCTGGGTACAAGAAGGTAGCAATTTGTGTAACGTGTCTATCTATGGTTTACGTTGAATCCTACTGTTGTTGATGATGATATCCTTGTGATCTTTTTTTTTTAATGATTCCGAGTTTGACTCTCAAAACAGCTGACCGGATAGATGTCCACTCGGTGTTGTGTTTTCAACACTGAAAACCACTAGTCGGGACACTCTGTAGACAGCGTTTCTCCCGGTGGGCGGTGGTATAGCTCACCGGTGGGCGGTGGTACATGACACCGTAGGGGGCGGTACAGCTCACCGGTGGGCGGTGGTACATGACACGGTGGGCGGTGGTACATGACACGGTGGGGGGCGGTACATGACACGGTGGGGGGTATATCTCAGCTGACACCCAGCAGAGAGGTGACGTTGGCCCACACAGTGAAACGACAGACTTGAGAACAATGACAATTTAAGTGTTCTCCTGTGTGTCTTGTTGCATTTCAATAGAATACAGAATAAACCAAATATGTTCAGGTCTATATTTGAACACCATCCTCCTTGTACTGTTTTCTAAATAAATATCATGTTTTTTATATTTTCTTATATTATATAAATAAATATTAAAAAACTGCGTCGAGAACAAGCAGAGTACTAGTGATGGGAAGTTTGGCTCGTTCAGTCGACTCGTTCAGTCGGCTCGTTCAGTCGTCCAGTCGTCCAGTCGGCTCGTTCAGTCGTCCAGTCGGCTCGTTCAGTCGTCCAGTCGACTCGTTCAGTCGTCCAGTAGACTCGTTCAGTCGTCCAGTCGACTCGTTCAGTCCGCCAGTCGACTCGTTCAGTCGTCCAGTCGACTCGTTCAGTCGTCCAGTCGACTCGTTCAGTCGTCCAGTCGACTCGTTCAGTCGTCCAGTCGGCTCGTTCAGTCGGCCAGTCGACTCGTCCAGTCGACTCATTCAGTCGGCCAGTCGGCTCGTTCAGTCGGCCAGTCGACTTCGTTCAGTCAAAAAAGTGAATCTTCCGACTCATTTCGTTCATTTGATTCAAACCAAAATCCCTCAACTCAACAGTTTTTAATGAAGTCAGCAACTCTGATACCAAAGTCATAAAAAAATATATATTTTCTTTTGAATCACATTGGGAGAGAGAGAGAGCGGATCACACACTTACAGTTTATGGTAGCAAGGTATACTGTAAAACTCACACCATGTCATACACATATTGGCTTCAGATGGGTACGTTTGCGGTAGTTGAAGAAGTCTACATATTGTGAAGTATTGGGAGAGACAGAAATGCTCTCACACACACAGCTTGCAGAGGTCTACTACTGTACAACTCTCACACATAGCATGCAGAGGTCTACTACTGTACAACTCTCACACACAGCTTGCAGAGGTCTACTACTGTACAACTCTCACACACAGCTTGCAGAGGTCTACTACTGTACAACTCTCACACATACAGCTTGCAGAGGTCTACTACTGTACAACTCTCACACATAGCATGCAGAGGTCTACTACTGTACAACTCTCACACATAGCATGCAGAGGTCTACTACTGTACAACTCTCACACATAGCTTGCAGAGGTCTACTACTGTACAACTCTCACACATAGCATGCAGAGGTCTACTACTGTACAACTCTCACACATAGCTTGCATATCAAAGTATTTAGGCACGATCATTGATGATCAGGGGCTGAGTCACTGGCTTACTGGGGCTCTCTCATGCTGTCCCTGGAAGGGGTGCGTCACCTGAGTGGGTTGATTCACTGATGTGGTCATCCTGTCTGGGTTGGCGCCCCCCCTTGGGTTGTGCCATGGCGGAGATCTTTGTGGGCTATACTCAGCCTTGTCTCAGGATGGTAAGTTGGTGGTTGAAGATATCCCTCTAGTGGTGTGGGAGCTGTGCTTTGGCAAAGTGGGTGGGGTTATATCCTTCCTGTTTGGCCCTGTCCGGGGGTGTCCTCGGATGGGGCCACAGTGTCTCCTGACCCCTCCTGTCTCAGCCTCCAGTATTTATGCTGCAGTAGTTTATGTGTCGGGGGGCTAGGGTCAGTTTGTTATATCTGGAGTACTTCTCCTGTCCTATTCGGTGTCCTGTGTGAATCTAAGTGTGCGTTCTCTAATTCTCTCCTTCTCTCTTTCTTTCTCTCTCTCGGAGGACCTGAGCCCTAGGACCATGCCCCAGGACTACCTGACATGATGACTCCTTGCTGTCCCCAGTCCACCTGGCCGTGCTGCTGCTCCAGTTTCAACTGACCTGAGCCCTAGGACCATGCCCCAGGACTACCTGACATGATGACTCCTTGCTGTCCCCAGTCCACCTGACCGTGCTGCTGCTCCAGTTTAAATTGTTCTGCCTTATTATTATTCGACCATGCTGGTAATTTATGAACATTTGAACATCTTGGCCATGTTCTGTTATAATCTCCACCCGGCACAGCCAGAAGAGGACTGGCCACCCCACATAGCCTGGTTCCTCTCTAGGTTTCTTCCTAGGTTTTGGCCTTTCTAGGGAGTTTTTCCTAGCCACCGTGCTTCTACACCTGCATTGCTTGCTGTTTGTGGTTTTAGGCTGGGTTTCTGTACAGCACTTTGAGATATCAGCTGATGTACGAAGGGCTATATAAATAAATTTGATTTGATGATGATCATACTGACCCGGAAGTATTGGTTAGCATTTATTTTGTAGTTCACATCACAGTCACTGAAAATGGAGAGGGAAAGGGCAGGCAAGGCTCAGTTAATCTGATTTTGTTAATCTAAACACAAATAATTTATCTAAGTGATTGACAGTATACAAGATATGTTGCATGTTGACTAACCAATCGCAGTGAAAGTAGATTAAATCGAGTCATGATCCATTTCATATTTCAGGTAAAATGACTAATTAGTAGATTGGCTTTGACGTTGTTGGTTGGTTAGCAAGCGAAACTTGACGCCTCACACATCGTTCACTTTTGGGTTAAAACTGGCCCAGCCACTTGGTAGCTAGCGGTCTTTAGTTCAAATAAAGCAACATTATGTATTGATATTAAAGTGCAATTGTAAACTATAAAATATAAACCCATAGTGATATCGGTAAGAAGCTATGAATGAGGTACAATGACGTGTGTGTATATATATATCATTGATTAGGGTTTTGGCCGGCGGTAGTCCGTCATTGTAAATATGAATTTGTTCTTAACAGATTGTTCTTAACTGACTTGCCTAGTTAAATAAAGGTTAAATAAAAATAAAATGGATGAGGTCCCAGGTTGAGGGTTCTCGGTTGAACGTGGACGCGCATCGGATTATTCCGTGCACTTTGAAACCCACTCTCATAGTGACGTACAGCACCACCCCGGGCGACGTGGCGTGAAGAGTCCTGTGACCGAATTTCTGTCTTCCTGCTGTCAGAGGGGCAGCAAATATTATAGATATACTGACAAGATTTACATGTCTCTCCGCCCTGACAATGGGAGTCGTTGTCCACAAAGCGGCACGGCGGGCTAGCTCCCCCGTTTTATATATTTGGGTTCTTGAAGTCAAACAACTGTATTCAATGGAGAGAGATGCTATGCTCTCAGCAAGACAACTCCAATATAAAGTGTTTTTCGTCTCAAAGTTGCCGGGATGTCGCGTGTCCTACTTATATCAGTACACTCGTAACAATTTATGCATTACAACACTTCTAGTTGATCAAATTAACCTCATGTAGCAAATAAGCCATAATGTTTTCTGGTTTATTAAATTCGACACTCATTGACCTTCATACAAACACTCATTGCTTGATGGTTGAAACAACGAAAAAACGCCACCTGCTGGAGAGAGAGAGATTTTCCGCCGAGTTGTTTCTCTCTTCCAGCAAGATAACGCAATGGAAACGCCTAAACGCAGAATGCAACACTGCTTATTACCACACGATGGCAGTATAGTTACCATACAAAAGAGGATTGCATTACACTGAACAAAAATATAAACGCAACATGTAAAGTGTTGGTCCCATGTTTCATGAGCTGAAATAAAATATCCCAGAATATTCCCACTCACAAGAAGCTTTTTTCTCTAAAATGTTTGAGCACAAATTTGTTTACATCCCAGTTAGTGAGCATTTATCCTGTGCCAAGATGATCCATCCACCTGACAGGTGATGGTGAAGCTGATTAAACAGCACAATCATTACACAGGTGCACCTTGTGCTGAGGACAATAAAAGGCCACTCTAAAATGTGCAGTTTTGTCACACAACACAATGCCACAGATGTCTCAAGTTTTGAGGGCGTGTGCAATTGGCTTGCTGACTACAGGAATGTACACCAGAGCTGTTGCCAGAGAATTGAATATTCATTTCTCTACGTACGTCCGTCCAACCGACCTCATGTGTAACCACACCAGCCCAGGACCTCCATATCCGGCTTCTTCACCTGCGGGATCGTCTGAGACCAGCCACCCGGACAGCTGATGAAACTGAGGAGTATTTCTGTCTGTAATAAAGCCCTTTTGTGGGGAAAAACTCATTCTGATTGACTGGGCCTGGCTCCCAATTGGGTGGGCCCTATGCCCACCTATGGCTGCACCACTGCCCAGTCATGTGAAATCCATAGATTAGGGCCTAATTATTTATTTAAATTGGACTGATTTCCTCATATGAACTCAGTAAAATCTTTGAAATGGTTGCGTTTATATTTTTTGTTTATATTCAGCAGCAGGATGAGCAGATGGTCATGGGGTCAGGAACATAATTATAATCATTTGTACACTGCAAATTGACCCCAAAATTACAATGTATTTGGAAAATAACAATAATTTCATACCTTGATTACATTGAAACACGATCACATAGTAGCTTTTCATTTTTTATCTGTGCGAATACTTGAAAATACATTTCCTGAATTAAATGTATTTTTTAGCTGAATTTGATGAAAACATTTTTTTTTACTAAAAACATTGAAGGGCCATAGGAAATCACTCGAGGGCCAGTGTGTTGCCGACTCCTGCCATACACCATTTTCATTAGGAGGGGAAAGGGGAAACAGAATGGTCTCCCATTCACTATACCATTTCTTTATTGGAGCTTTGAATGTACCTGATGACCAACAAACTGTAGATTATGACATTTATTTGTAAAAATGTAACAAACTCCAGAAAACTATTTAACTGACCCCCAATACAAAACAAAAGAAATAAAACCACGAACAATATTTTTTTATTAAGAGGTGGTTGATGGGTAACTA
The DNA here is from genome assembly GCF_002021735.2 of Oncorhynchus kisutch. Classification (NCBI taxonomy): domain Eukaryota; kingdom Metazoa; phylum Chordata; class Actinopteri; order Salmoniformes; family Salmonidae; genus Oncorhynchus; species Oncorhynchus kisutch. The sequence goes on from NC_034187.2 coordinate 4,918,028, forward strand.
AACAATAACACACATCTGGTCTGTGTATATATACTGGGCCTTCAGAACACACATCTGGGTCTGTGTATATATACTGGGCCTTCAGAACACACATCTGGGTCTGTGTGTATATACTGGGCCTTCAGAACACACATCTGGGTCTGTGTATACATACTGGGCCTTCAGAACACACATCTGGGTCTGTGTGTATATACTGGGCCTTCAGAACACACATCTGGGTCTGTGTATATATACTGGGCCTTCAGAACACACATCTGGGTCTGTGTATATATACTGGGCCTTCAGAACACACATCTGGGTCTGTGTATATATACTGGGCCTTCAGAACACACATCTGGGTCTGTGTGTATATACTGGGCCTTCAGAACACACATCTGGTCTGTGTATATATACTGGGCCTTCAGAACACACATCTGGGTCTGTGTATATATACTGGGCCTTCAGAACACACATCTGGGTCTGTGTATATATACTGGGCCTTCAGAACACACATCTGGGTCTGTGTATATATACTGGGCCTTCAGAACACACATCTGGGTCTGTGTATATATACTGGGCCTTCAGAACACACATCTGGGTCTGTGTGTATATACTGGGCCTTCAGAACACACATCTGGGTCTGTGTATATATACTGGGCCTTCAGAACACACATCTGGGTCTGTGTATATATACTGGGCCTTCAGAACACACATCTGGGTCTGTGTATATATACTGGGCCTTCAGAACACACATCTGGGTCTGTGTATATATACTGGGCCTTCAGAACACACATCTGGGTCTGTGTATATATACTGGGCCTTCAGAACACACATCTGGGTCTGTGTATATATACTGGGCCTTCAGAACACACATCTGGGTCTGTGTATATATACTGGGCCTTCAGAACACACATCTGGGTCTGTGTATATATACTGGGCCTTCAGAACACACTTGAGTCAAGACATTTCAGCTCCCCCTCAATTCATCGGGGCATGGACTCGTTCCACAGGGATGCTGGCCCATGTTGACTCCAATGCTTCCCACAATTGTGTCAAATTAGCTGGATGTCCTTCGGGTGGTGGATCATTCTTGGAGACACACAGGAAAATGTTGTCAAAAAAGAAAGCTGTATTGCAGTTCTTGACACAAACCGGTTTCTGGCATCTACACCCCCTTCAAAGGCACTTCAATCTGTTATCTTGCCCATCCACCCTCTGAACAGCACACTTACCCAAGCCATGTCCGAAGGCTTATGATTATATATTTTTAAATCCTTGTTTAACTGGTCTCCTCCCCTTCATCAATAAGGGATCAGAGCTTTCACCTGGTCAGTCTGTGATGGAAAGAGTAGGTGTTCTTAATGTTTCATACACACAATATTGTTTGTAAAGTCAATCATTTGAGGACAATCTAAAAGAGTCAGACATAAAGACATGAACACAGTCAGTTTTATTTTTCAATTTCCAAAGAGTGTACATTTCATACATACATTCTAGTTTGCTGTGTTACTCCTGCAGTCCACTCCTCAAAACCATAGTCCTGCACTGCATGGCCATCTCGCCCTTCTACACTCCTAAAACACTGTGTTCTGCCCCATTTGGCATCTTATGACAGACAGTCATGCAGAAACTTCAGCAACTTAAGAATAATCACTATTGCTTTTGATAATATACAGTGGCTAGAAAACAAATAGAATCCAGTCTATGGCCTCTACCTTTCCTCAGCAAAACCAGGTACACCATTTAACTCTTGAAAAAAAAAAAAATATATATATATATATATAATAATGTAATCCTAATATGACAAATTACTCCCAACAGAAGAGGAATCATTATTTGAGTCGGTCAATATCTTGATTACATCTTAAGTTATGACACAGGAGGGGGTAGACTAGATGGAAAGAGCCACTATGGTAATTCCTATTATACAGTTGGTTCAGAAATCCCTATTGTGAAGAGAGTCTAGCCTGCCCATGATAGACAACATTCACATGCAGTTAGTTAAGTATTTTCAGCTTTCAGTCTGTAGTGATTGAGCATCCATAGCAACCATTGTTTGCCATAGTTCTAGAACTTAAAATTCCAGTCAATGAGAATAGACCTAACAACCAAACACCTAAAATTGCACTTGACAACGAGTGTTAGTGAATCTAGCATCACGGTTTGTTAAATTAAAATAGTTTGGGAAAGAATCTTGCTTTAAGGCTGGTAACCAGTTGTATAAGAGCAATAAATCTAGAGCCCATGCGTTATATATATATATTTTTTTAAATCATGGCTGTAGTGGGCTACACCCCTCAGCATCACCTTGTGGCTCGCTTTACTGAACACAAGTCCTTTACAGTTTGTTCTGACCATCAAGGTTTTAGTTTAACATCCCTGTGACAACACAGTATCCTGAGCCTTTACAGGGGTCTGCATGGAGGTTAACATGAGCGTACTATGGGATTGTGGCTATTATGACGCTGTAGGATTCAACCTCCAAGCACCAACCCTGTTACAGGCCAGTGGGGTGAACTCTTTCCTATGTTCAGATCTAGGATCAGCTCCCCTTTTCCCAATCCTAAACATTAGCATTTGTGGGGGGAGGATTCAAAACTGACCCATGATCAGCATCTAGGGGCAACGTCACAAGACGCCGTCATTCACAGTTCTGACAACGGGCTCATGTTGGCGTATAGCAGAGCCAACACCCAAGCAGTAGTGGAGGGTATACGCAGGTCCAAACCGTAAACCCATTTTTATGGGCATTGCCTATACTCACTTCTTAAATCGCCACAATGCTTATCAAAGTAGTGGAGGTATACGCCGTATCAATTAATAAGGCTGATAGATCAGAACGTTTAGATTCATTTTATTATTTCGTCACATTGTCGGTGCGTCAACATGCACACTGCCTACATGCCAAGGTTTTTAAAAAAAACAAAACAATTGGCAGGAAATCACCAATCTAAAAATGCACATGCACACGTTTTTCAGGGACAGAAATATCTGTTCAAATTTTGCCTATATCATGGGTTGCTAATATAACTAACTAATGGATCTTGTCTGCTGGACAAACAAAAACAAATCCAATAGAACCCAATTATTTCCTCCATGTTTCTATGGGATTGTGGCTAGTGTTAGTCAAAGACATGCCTCATAATATGAAGTAAAATGTCCAGGTAGCAAACAATTAAAGAGGGGGGGGGAAACTATATCGATGCTGATGACAGGCCCCCCAACAATCTCCTGGTAGATGGAAAGATATGGTTCACAAAAAACCATCTAGCTAGCTATGCCTCCCTGGCAGAAGGAGATCAAGCCAGGGGCCTACAGAAACAGCACTAACCAAACAGTGCTAGGTGCCTGAGCATTCATTAAGAGGTTAGCTACACTCAAATCTACATTTTAGATTCCTCCTCCCCCCCCCCCCCCCCAGACCCCAAAAGTAGTCTTTGATGTGGTTTAAGCATTGTTCTATTAAAAGGTGCAGGAAGGGGGGGGGGGTATATGAAATAGTGGGCCTACTATTAGCCTACTTCTACAATAACACTTAGGTTAGCCTGACTGAAAGACCAATATGGGTTTCATCATTTTAGGTCATTCAGAGTGTAGGTCACCGTTTCTCATAGAATTTCACACAGGGTGCCTTTCCTTCACCAGGAGGGCAGTTTTGCAAAATTACAGTGTACCCACTAAATCAGACACCACTCTACCAGAGGGAGAAAACTGAATCCAAAAACCAAAATCTTCATAAAAATCAGAGTAGTAAAACAAAAACGCTCAGTGATCGGACAATTCATCATGAAAAAAAAAAAAACTTTTAAAATGTCTCAAAAAATCCAGGGAATAAAAGTTGAAAAATCAAACATTTGAAAAAGTGGTATAGCAGTGTGAAAGAAAATATATATTTTGTCAAACTTGATTCCTTGTCAGTGCAAAGAGAAGCCTCGGCGTCTCAGACCCTTCCTGTGTGGAGGCACAGCAACCTGATCCGAACGAGGTATTCATTCAGAAAGAGCCGTCTAGTTGAAGTGACACACGCTCTCCATTGCCATCAGGATACTGAACAGGGCGACAAACATTGACATGATTAGTCTATGGAAGTAGATCCCTTGGAAATTAAAAACGAAATATATACACACATACACTGCTAAAAAAATAAAGGGAACACTTAAACAACACAATGTAACTCCAAGTCAATCACACACATATATATATATATATACACACACACACACACACATCTGTCCCAATAATGGGACGTGCTCATTATACACTGCTCAACAAAATAAAGGGAACACTTAAAACAACACAATGTAACTCCAAGTCAATCACACTTCTGTGAAATCAAACTGTCCACTTAGGAAGCAACACTGATTGACAATACATTTCACATGCTGTTGTGCAAATGGAATAGACAACAGGTGGAAATTATAGGCAATTAGCAAGACACCCCCAATAAAAGAGTGGTTCTGCAGGTGGTGACCAGACTTCTCAGTTCCTATGCTTCCTGGCTGATGTTTTGGTCACTTTCACTCTAGTGGTAGCATGAGACAGAGTCTACAACCCACACAAGTGGCTCAGGTAGTGCAGCTCATCCAGGATGGCACATCAATGCGAGCTGTGGCAAGAAGGTTTGCTATGTCTGTCAGTGTAGTGTCCAGAGCATGGAGACAGGCCAGTACATCAGGAGACGTGGAGGAGGCTGTAGGAGGGCAACAACCCAGCAGCAGGACCACTACCTCCGCATTTGTGCAAGGAGGAGCACTGCCAGAGCCCTGCAAAATGACCTCCAGCAGGCCACAAATGTGCATGCGTCTGCTCAAACGGTCAGAAACAGACTCCATGAGGGTGGTATGAGGGTCCGACGTCCACAGGTGGGGGTTGTGCTTACAGCCCAACACCGTGCAGGACGTTTGGCATTTGCCAGAGAACACCAAGATTGGCAAATTCACCACTGGCGCCCTGTGCTCTTCACAGATGAAAGCAGGTTCACACTGAGCACATGTGACAGAGTCTGGAGACGCCGTGGAGAACGTTCTGCTGCCTGCAACATCCTCCAGCATGACCGGTTTGGCGGTGGGTCAGTCATGGTGTGGGGTGGCATTTCTTTGGGGGGCCGCACAGCCCTCCATGTGCTCGCCAGAGGTAGCCTGACTGCCATTAGATACCGAGATGAGATCCTCAGACCCCTTGTGAGACCATATGCTGGTGCGGTTGGCCCTGGGTTCCTCCTAATGCAAGACAATGCTAGACCTCATGTGGCTGGAGTGTGTCAGCAGTTCCTGCAAGAGGAAGGAATTGATGCTATGGACTGGCCCGCCCATTCCCTAGACCTGAATCCAATTGAGCACGTCTCGCTCCATCCACCAACGCCACGTTGCACAACAGACTGTCCAGGAGTTGGCGGATGCTTTAGTTCAGATCTGGGAGGAGATCCCTCAGTAGACCATCCGCCACCTCATCAGGTGTATAATAATTGAATATACCAAATATTACTGCGTTTGCCTTTTGGATTTAACAACGCATCTTGACATTGATAGTGTTAAAGTAGAAGTACTCATTATTCACCATTCAGCCTACAAGTATCCACACTTCACCAATTTCCTTTAAAAAACATAAATGCACTGTAATTTAATCTTTAAAACTGCAGTGTCCCTTCTTCCTCATGGAAAAATGTGTATAAATTGCAGCATTTTCTCTGATGCTAAGAGATGGGCCTGTAAAAATGTTCCTTCCCTGGGCCAGAGGCTTGGTTCGTCTGGCAAAACACAGCCAAAGTCATAGACTGCCTTGAACTCCTTGTATACACATTTATAAAAATGATTTTTTAAATATTTTTTTAATATTCTGATCATTGGGTCCCTGAAATTTGCAATCACAGAAAAAGAGTTCCCCAGGTCCACAGAAAACAGTTTGAGAACCCCTTCCCTGTAGAGGGAGACATTTGACTCAGCCTTGGGACTGGTACCTTTCTGTTGCGTATCCTCCCTCACACAGGTTGACCAGGGCATACAGGTGTCGCAGAGCATATTCATACTGCAACACAAGAACGAACATCACAACTTTTATATACACCGTTCTGAGTCATACTGGGGGGTGGGGACGACTTACAGTACACCATTCTCTGAGCCAAACTGGGGGGGGAACGACTTACAGTACACCATTCTCTGAGCCAAACGACTTACAGTACACTGTTCTCTGAGCCATACTGGGGGGGGGGGGGGGGGGGGACTTACAGTACACCGTTCTCTGAGCCATACTGGGGGGGGGACTTACAGTACACCGTTCTCTGAGCCACACTGGGGGGGGACTTACAGTACACCGTTCTCTGAGCCACACTGGGGGGGGACTTACAGTACACCGTTCTCTGAGCCACACTGGGGGGGGACTTACAGTACACCGTTCTCTGAGCCACACTGGGGGGGGACTTACAGTACACCGTTCTCTGAGCCATACTGGGGGGGGACTTACAGTACACCGTTCTCTGAGCCATACTGGGGGAAGAGACTTACAGTACACTGTTCTCTTCCCCCGCCAAACTGGGGGGGGGGACTTACAGTACACCGTTCTCTTCCCCCGCCAAACTGGGGGGGGGACTTACAGTACACCGTTCTGAGCCAAACTGGGGGGGGGGGGGGGAACTTACAGTACACCGTTCTCTGAGCCATACTGGGGGGGACTTACAGTACACCGTTCTCTGAGCCATACTGGGGGGGGGGGGGGGGTCTGAGTTTAACAGTAGACATGTCTAAAAATATGCTTTTGACGGTTGTGAGTTTCTTACTCAGCGACATATTTATGTTATTCAGTCTCTGTAGTACATGGGTAGCAGTCTGGGAAAGAGAAGTAGATCGACGCAACAGAGACAGGAACCGACAGTACCACAAACCAACTGGGGGACAAACCCTGAAATAAATGAAGGCTTAAATGATGGTGTGTCGGACTTGTGTATGCAAATGGGGGTCAATAGTGCCATTGTATCTGTCACTTTTCAAATAAATTATTCCACTTTTTTTTTTTTAAAGAGAGTTCTGTGCTGGGGCCGTGTCATAGATGGTACCATGGACCGCTCTAGGTTGAGTTCCTGTGAAGTGACCACTGTTGATGTAAAAAAAAAATATATATATATATATATATATATTAAACTGGTCTATTAAATACATTTGTCAGAAAGGACTGTACCTCAGTGATATGCCAGTTGAAGCATCGTATCTTGTAGTGGTTAACAGCAGCCTGGTAGCATTGATGCTGAGTCAGATCCAGCTTGGCACTCAGGATCCTCTGGGTCATGATCTCCTCTCCTGTCACCGTCTCTACCACCCTGCGCATGGTCTCTGCCAGCAGCTCACGCACCTAGTGGGGAAAATGCATTAAAAAAATATATATTTTTAAAATCACCACAGTTCTCCAAGTTCTTATGAACTGACAGAAGCACCTGATGATAAAGTCTGGGTCATGTTCATTAGACACGACCAGAGCGAAACCGTCTGAACTTCATTGAAGAACACTTGTTTTCAGTTTGTTACGGTGTTCCCAATTGAATACATCCCAGGTTCATTCGGGGGGAAAAAAAAAATGCATATTTTATAAGAAAAAAAAGAAGGTACACACGTTTCCTGTCCGTTACCTTGAGGTCTGACGTAATCTGGCTGAAGTATTTCTTGGTTGCAGAGAGGTCATTAGTCCTCATCAGTTTCCTCTTTAGGATGGCCAGGGGTACATCAGGGCTAGGGGTCAGGTCTGGGTCCTCTACGGGCTGCAGGGTCATGGGGGGGGCAGGCTTGGCATTGACATTACCTTGGAAGGCTACCACCTTCATATGGGCCAGAGTCTGGAGAACAGAGAACTACAGTTAGCTAACCTCCGTCATACGGGTCAGAGTCTAGAGAACACGTTACCGTCTCGTTCATGAAATCGTCTATTGGAACATAAACATTAGCCATCTGAACAGAAGTGAGGAAGTAGGGGGTTTGTTAATCCTCTTTTACATCTAAATCTTAACAGATAAACCCATTTCACGATAACGTCACGAGACTCCTCGACTGACCGTTGCAACAGGAATTCGCTAGGTGTTCCCTCTGAATCCCTCACCTTGTTCCCAAACTGCATCACGTGGCTGGTGTTGGTGTGGCTCCTTACGATCTTGAACTGTTTAATCAGAGTCTCTTTGCTCAGGTCCTCCTGGGACAACAGTCGGGGGAAAGACACAACAGTCGGGGGAAAGACACAACAGTCGGGGGAAAGACACAATTTTACAAAGAGAAAGTGAGTATATGACCATTATTTTGAGATAAAAAACATCGGAGCAACGGCTATATACAACATTTCAACAGCAGTCATGTCCTTCACAGAAACACAAAAATCGGTAAAGATTTGTGGTTAAATCGAGTACATCGTTTCTGTACCAGACTCACCACATCAGAGTCCTCCAGCCAGTTGACGCTGTACCAGTCCCCCAGGTATGTCTCCCGCTTATCGTCATAGTAACAGGCATAGGACGACTCATGAGAGTTGGCTGCTGTGGTGGCATACACTGAAGGAGAGAGAGCGAGAGAGAGAGATTCAGACAGTGAGAACGTTAAAACAGGGTCTATGGATCCAGGATACCGCTTATACACGATCGCAATTGGAAATCTATAGCTTGATTGATTATACACAACAAAATATACATGTTTTAAAAATGGTAAAGAAACACCCTCATCATGGTTTAATGTCGTACGGTAGACTATGAAGACTTCGGCCTGTGGGTAACAATACAACATTATGGGATGTCGGTCACTCAAGGCCAGCGGCGTAAAGTCCCCACGGCCAGCGCCGTAAAGTCCTTAAGTCAAAATACTACTTAAGTTTTTTTTTTGTGGGGGGGGGGGGGGGGGGGGGGGGGGTTCTTCCCCTGACACCATGTACTTGTTACAGTTTGAATGCTTAGCAGGAGAGGAAAATGGTCTAGTATGAAACAAGTCATCAAGAGAACGTCGCTGGTCATACTGCCTCTGATCTGGCAGAATCACTAAACACATGCTTCGTTGGTAAGTGATGTCTGAGGGTTGCAGCATGCCCCTGGCTATCTGTAAATAATATATAATATAAAGAACAGTGCCGGCAGGTTTACTTAATATAAAGCAATTTACATGCTAAAATATATTTAAATATTTACATTTGATACTTAAGTACATTTAAAACCAAATACTTTTACTCAAGTAGGATTTTACTGGGTGACTTTTACTTATGTCATTTTCTATTAAGGCATATTTACCTTGACTTAAGTATGAGATTTGGGTACTTTTTCCACCACTGCTTGAGACTAGGCTCTGGTCCAGACAGTAGACTAGGGAGACAAGGAGCCACATGGCCCGTGGAGCAGAGCATGACAATAACTAAGGGTCTGACACAGACCATCTCTCCTTAAGGTCTTTTCACACAGTGACAATAAACAACTCCAACAGAATGTTGCTGTCATCTGCTTGTATAAAGACTTACGTACACGTGACCCCGGTTCTACTTAATTGGCCATCTGAACAGACCATTACCAAGGGCTGATTTTGGGAAGTAGGTTGAAATTGCCCCTAGACGCTGATCTTGGGTCAGTTTTGCATTTCCCCTACTAATGGTTAAAGTTAAGATTGGGAGAGCTGATCCTAGGGGAAAGTTCAGAGCATGATTTAGTGAGCAGCCAAAAACAGGCCTGTTCAGGAAGACATTAACCTGTATGGGAGTTGTCAGACTTACTGGATCAGCTTTACATTTTTGAAGATAAATTGATGGAACCGCCAATGTAATTGTCAGCATCATTTCCAGTGTCACATCAGAATTAGAGATTTATCCACGTTTCTCAAACGTCAAAATGTCAGTGTTTAAGATTGCGCTTAGGCATTAACTCAATGTTTTAAGGTTAGGTATTAACTTTCAAATGGTTAAAAAATAAAAACAACTTTCCATTATTGGAGGGAAACATGCAACCTTTGGTGCCAGATGCTCACCGAAATCTACTTGAAGGTAACAGCGCTCAATGCTGCCCCTAGTGGCCGGTTTCCACATCATCTCCCGACAAGGACGTCAAATATTGACTTGTACCACTGGTGACCTGGCTGGTCAAAGAGCGGTCAAGAGTATCTTGAACACACCCCCCCCGATACCGTTAATGATTAACCCGTTCTTTACTATCAGCGTTTCAGGATAGTTCCCTGTGATTCGAGTCACAGGGAGATTGAAGCGCAGCGTAACTCACCATCGATGTCAGCAGGCAGCTTGGTCATCATTGATCCCGACTCACAGGCCTCGATATAGAACACCAACTGTGAGAGCAGAGAAGATCAATGAAAAACAACAAGTCCAGTCAGTCAGGGAAACTATCATCCGGTCTATCAACTCTAAATAATTGGTCTTTAAAATATATATATATATATAATTTTTTTTTTAAACTATATTATTTAAATCAACATGTGATTGGCGCTCCACATCCACAAACAATAACAGGTTTAACTTCCGCACCTTCCCGTATTTCTTGTTCTCATGCATGTTGTTGATGGCATCCATGAGGTCGGCAACATGAAGCTGTAGAAAACAAACATTTCATAAATATAGTTTCATTTCTGTTTTTCTTTCAGTACATTAACTTTAAAACAAAAGAGGCACTAGACCCCATGAGGTAGAGCCACAAGAGTCAGTCACAAGATCCTAGGTTGCCCAAGGCATTGTGGGAGGAGTACTCCTTGTCTTGTTCAGTGACTCAGTCTCTGCCACAACTTTTCTGCTGAGTGACAGAACATAAGGTTTATTCAACCAGGCTTAAAATATGATAATTTGTTTTTATCATCATAACCCTAACTCATAAACTGTTCTGAATGTTAGTTGAAACACATGGCAGCTTTCTATTTCACAGAGAGCAGACCTAGGTCATTCATCCAGCCATCCATGGATAGAAAAGGAAGGCACTGTCTGAAATCACATCCTTTTGGCCAGAACAAGCAAGGTGTTCAGAAAAAACGAGCAGAGCAGTAGCTGGGAACACAGCAAGGTGTTCCCAAAAGAAAATAAATAACCCCTGGTAGATGAGCAGGAAGTGTAAAACTGCTTACGTCGTCATTGGGGAAGGCCAGCAGTCCAGGAGCTCCATGATCAGTGAAGTACACAAACACATGATCGTTGGGACCGCTGCCAACAGGAAGTAAAAAAAAAAAATTAAGTTGATAAGCCAGGTGTTTTTCAATAGAACTGAAAGATTATGACACAATCTCCATTTTCAAGCTGTGAGTCTGTTTTTCCAGGGAAGGTTCTCAATGGAACAGTGTCAAGAAACTGGATAACAATACGTTGTTGTAACAATGATTTTTCATTTCATTTTAGAAGAATACCTTAAAAAGTTCTGGAATAACTTCCACCCTACTGTGGTAATCCTATGATATATATTACAACCTGCCCCCCCCACCAATCACTTGCCTCTTCAGCACTTTCCCAGAACCCCCCTTAGTATTGGCTGAGTCACCCTTCAGCACAGCCAGGAAGTTGTCAGCGGTAACAGCCTGTAAGGTACACAGTCAGAGAACAGGCACTGACAGTTTCCTGACTTGAGATCCATGTTTACAACTTGAAACAGTACTGTATAAAGCATTGATTGTTGTGATGAAATTAGCACTGACGTTTTTAAAAAGTACATAGATTTTTTTTAAAGCATTTGAAATGTTCCATTTTCCTTCCACTCACGTCTCCAGTGTAGTCTTTGGGGACTCCCTTGTAGACGTCTGTCCCATTGGGTCGGTTGATCACCACCCCTGGGGTGGGGTTTCTGAAAAGCAAAGAGGGTAGATAATCAGATACGTGCCTGGAGGAAACAGGCCATACAATTTATTATATGACCAAAAAAAAAAAAGGCATTTTACGCCACCCAACAGCTAATAACATCTACCCTGTGCTTGTGCGTTTGAGAACTGAGCAGAAGACATTTCTGATATAACAGTTCGACAAATACAAAATGTTGCAGTCTACAGTCTTGGCAAGACATGCATTCTATCACAATACACATTAGCACGAATATAATGGCATTCAGTGGGTGACAGTTTGGAATTGTCACAAGGCAATGACAAAAAGGGTTCTTTATTAAAACCCCAGTATCACTTCCTCTACCCTCCAATGACAGGAATCACATCATCATCTATTCCTACAGTAGTCAAATTCAAACACATTCAGATACTGAAAAAGATTGTTTCACACAAAAACCTAAGTGTCACATGATTGTTTGTTTTTAAGTGTAACTTGGAAGAGTACATCCCAGCAGCAACTCAATGCAGGAAAATATTACAGGACCAATGAAAACATTGTTGTACAATAAAACAAAATATGAGAACATTCGATTTTTACCTAGATTAAGACACAGCCCGTGTCAAAGTAGGTCAATATGACCATCTAGTGATTACAGTAAGACAAGCACAATTTCAAATGTGTGTCAGTCATTGACATGAGCGGTTCCAATACCTGCGTATGAATTAACCAATGGCTGATGTTGCTACTAGCTACTGGACATGAGAGAACATTCTCCTCATTAGAGAATTGTCTTCCATCTTAAACCCTGAACCTCATGGCCTATCCCGGGCACCATAATTCCCAGCTAAATTAGATCCTTGTGACCGAAGAGTCAATGGTGTCTCAGTGAGCCTCTAAAACAGCCCACCTTCCAAATGCTACACTACTCCATTTTATTGTGCATAACCTTTGACCAGAGTCCATAGGGCTCTGGTTAAAACTAGTGCACTTGTATAGGGAATAGGGCACCTATTGAGAAACACTTAACACAGTTTACTGGATGGTGTGTCTGGCAGCAAGTGAGTTTAGAATTGCTTATAAAATTGTACCTTTATTTAACTAGGCAAGTCAGTTAAGAAAATTAATTCTTATTTAGAATGATGGTCTACCCCGGACGACGCTGGACAAATTGTGCGCCGCCCTACGGGACTCCCAATCACAGCCGGATGTGATTCAGCCTGGACTCGAACCAGGGATTGTAGCGACACTTCTTGCACAGAGATGCAGTGCCTTAGAACGCTGCGAGAGCCCGAGTGGAGCATATAACCACAGAGCCTGGCTGCCGCCTGTTTGCCACAGCACTATGAGGAGATGTTTTAGGCCCATCGTACACCCAACACAAGGATAACATATGCTCTGCTCTCATCTCAGGAATGCAAATATTGCAGAGCCAACCCATAATAAAAGACTGAAGCTGGCTAAATCTGAAGAGTAGATTGGAGCGTCGTCATTTATAATCCTGGAACAGACCATGTGTAGTCCGTCATGACAATATATAATGGATTACAGCAACCCTTGTTAAAAGGTGAAGACCTAAGCAGACAACAGAAATAGAATACTCACTGCTCATTGGTCGCCAGGTCATCATACATCATCACGACAATTTGCTCGTCAGGAATGCCATTCTTGTGGACGATCTGGTACGCGTGGCAGGCGTCAGCCTAGGGAGGGGGAGGGCACGAAGTAAACTAATCGTGTAATGTAAGGCAACATGTCACCCCCACTAATCACACGGTCAGATTAATTCAGGGGGAGGAGTCCGAATGCATTACATCACTTTACAGAGCAGTAGCTGGGAACACAGTCAGTCAACTGCTAAATACAGAGCAGTAGCTGGGAACAGTCAGTCAACTGCTAAATACAGAGCAGTAGCTGGGAACAGTCAGTCAACTGCTAAATACAGAGCAGTAGCTGGGAACAGTCAGTCAACTGCTAAATACAGAGCAGTAGCTGGGAACAGTCAGTCAACTGCTAAATACAGAGCAGTAGCTGGGAACAGTCAGTCAACTGCTAAATACAGAGCAGTAGCTGGGAACAGTCAGTCAACTGCTAAATACAGAGCAGTAGCTGGGAACAGTCAGTCAACTGCTAAATACAGAGCAGTAGCTGGGAACAGTCAGTCAACTGCTAAATACAGAGCAGTAGCTGGGAACAGTCAGTCAACTGCTAAATACAGAGCAGTAGCTGGGAACAGTCAGTCAACTGCTAAATACAGAGCAGTAGCTGGGAACAGTCAGTCAACTGCTAAATACAGAGCAGTAGCTGGGAACAGTCAGTCAACTGCTAAATACAGAGCAGTAGCTGGGAACAGTCAATCAACTGCTAAATACAGAGCAGTAGCTGGGAACACAGCCAGTCAGTCAACTGCTAAATACAGAGCAGTAGCTGGGAACACAGTCAGTCAACAAAAATCAGGTAAAACTCAAATAATCCATCACAGCATCTATCCATTTGATGATTTGGATGTGATTGAGAATGAGGGGTTATTGACTGAGAGGCACATGAGTAGGTTTACTGATTATTATTCAACTTGATCACATGCTCCCAAATACAACAGGTTTAGACCTTACTGTGAAATGCTTGCTTATTCAAGCCCTTAACCAACAGTGCAGCTCAAGAAAGAGTTCATTAAGAATATTTACCCAAAAAAATAAAAGTATTTAAAAAAAATTACAAGTACGAGGCAATGTGGGAGGGCAGGTTAGACGAGGTAATTTGTAAATGCAGGTGGGAGTGAATCACTGCTTCACAAAATGTTAAAAAGCACTAGCTACATTAGTAATATAGTGGCCAATTACAGCTATACACGTCTAGTCCCTCTTATCAATCAAATGGAATGTTACCTTTAAGTCTAGACAGATAAATTGGTAAAATACTGATATGTCCCAAATAGCCCCATTTCCCCCCCCTTCATAGTGTAATACATATGCCCTTGTCAAAAGTAGTGCACTATACAGCGAATAGGGAGCCGTTTGGGATGTAATCATGGTAAAAGATTGCACCAAATGACTCACTCAACTGATAAAGTCAAGTGTACATTAACAGATTTCCAAAATGTACCCGGTTAACTTCACTCTTACCTGGTGTCGGTAGTTGTACCAGCCATTGGAGCCAGCGACAATCACCACCCAGTTCTTCCCGTTTTCAGACTGTTGTGTGGGGAAAGCATTAGCCACAAGTCCCAGACTGAGGCCCAGAAGGGCTAGGGTCGATGTAAACATGATCCTCTGTCGTGGGAAAAGAAAAGGCATCATCACTGCATAGCAAGTTACTAGCTAGATGTTTATGTTTTTCTGCCCACACGGTCTTGAAAATGTTAAAGATTATATTAAACACTTTTGTATTAAAACATTTTTTGTCCAAAAGCTGCGACTGTTTACAGTTGCGCCAAGTAGCAAAACCAAACGTGCCGTTGTCGATCCTATGGCTGCCAACATTGGCTAGGTAAACTAAGCTGTTAGTTACACCATCCATTTACAAGAAATTAACTGAAGCAAATCTACAGTAACCCATTACAACACTGAAAATAACAACGTTAGCTACATTTGAGGTATCATCGAAAAGTAAAACATAGTTTGATTACCTTTACCTCCTTTTGTTAGTTATTAGTTGTTGTCAGGAAGACTCCGGTACCGTTTGTTGCCGTTGCGTCAGGGAGAGGATTTTTATGCAAATCACAGTATTGGAAAAAAAAAAAACAGTCAGGATTTGCTGGACAGCCAATCAGATGGCCCCAAAGCGGGGAAGGCGGGCATGATTGGATAAATGAGTCTACGTTTTAAACACATGATACAAAGTCATGTGCTGTCTCGTATTCTCTGATAAAAACATGACTTATTCCTGTTTTTGATGATACGGTCTTTTTTTCAGTGGTGGAAAAAGTACCCAATTGTCATACTTGACTAAAAGTATAGATTTCTTAATAGGAAATGACTAGGAAGTCACCCAGTAAAATCCTACTTAGAAAGTCTAAAACGTATTTGGTACTTAATTATCAAAAGTAAAAGTAAAAATAATTTTAAAAAATTGCTTATATTAAGCAAACCAGACGTTTTGTTTTTGTTATTTACAGATAGCCAGGAGCACACTCCCAACAGGCAGACATCATTTACAAACGATGCATTTGTTTAGTGAGTCAACCAGATCAGGATGACCAGGGAAGTTCTCTTGATAAGTGCGTGAATTGTACCATTTTCCTGTCCTGCTAAGCATTCAAAATGTAATGAGTACTTTGGGTGTCAGCGAAAATGTATGGAGTAAAAAGTACATTATTTTCATTAGAAATGTAGTGAGATAAAAGTAAAAGTTGTCAAAAATAGAAATAGTAAAGTACAGGTACTCCCCCAAAAACAACTTCAGTAAAAATACGTACTACTAATAAGTACTACTTAAATACTTTCCACCACTGTCTTTTTCCCCCACACATAGTGACTCATCTATTGTGTTAAATGTAGATTTTCTGAATTTTTTATTTATTCTACAGTTACAATTTTGATAAAGCTTGCTATTCATATCACGAGGAAGACTTATGCATTGTGCAATATGGACGCATTAAAAAAACACAGTACTGTTTACATGTTTGGATAACTGCAAAGGGAGTTTCATTTAGTCACTAGTGTTTTATAAGTCACCCAAATAACACTGAAGTGCACAATATATAGAAATATGATTCCAGGTGTAATGATCTCGTTCTCTCATTAACTTCCTTTATTGACACGGTCTTGTGACCCATTTCTGAATGTTCAGCAGAAATGGTACAGTGAGGCGCACCATAAACCACAGATCTTCCTTGTGACATGTTCGAAACATAATGAACCACAGATCTTGTGACATAAAATATCAATTAAAGCATTATTTGTATCATGACACAAGGCGAGACCCAGATGCAGACACAGGAGTCAAATGGTTGGAGTCTTAAATGTTTAGTAAATCCAAAATGGAGTCGGCAAGAGAATGGTCGTGGACAGGAAAAAGGTCAAAACTTGTTCAGAATTCAGGAGATACCGAAGGGCAGGCAGGCTCGAGGTCAGGACAGGCAGGCTCGAGGTCAGGACAGGCAGAATGGTCAGGCAGGAGTCCAGAAAACAAGCAAGGGTCAGAACCGGGAGGACAAAAGGAGACAAAAAGGCAAAAAGGCAAAGCAGAAAACCACTGGTAGGCTTGGAAATACAAGACAAACTGGCACAGAGAGACAGGAAACACAGGGATAAATACACTGGCACAGAGAGCCAGGAAACACAGGGATAAATACACTGGGACAGAGAGACAGGAAACACAGGGATAAATACACTGGCACAGAGAGACAGGAAACACAGGGATAAATACACTGGCACAGAGAGACAGGAAACACAGGGATAAATACACTGGGACAGAGAGACAGGAAACACAGGGATAAATACACTGGCACAGAGAGACAGGAAACACAGGGATAAATACACTGGCACAGAGAGACAGGAAACACAGGGATAAATACACTGATACAGAGAGACAGGAAACACAGGGATAAATACACTGGTACAGAGAGACAGGAAACACAGGGATAAATACACTGGCACAGAGAGACAGGAAACACAGGGATAAATACACTGGTACAGAGAGACAGGAAACAGGGATAAATACACTGGTACAGAGAGACAGGAAACACAGGGATAAATACACTGGTACAGAGAGACAGGAAACACAGGGATAAATACACTGGTACAGAGAGACAGGAAACACAGGGATAAATACACTGGTACAGAGAGACAGGAAACACAGGGATAAATACACTGGTACAGAGAGACAGGAAACACAGGGATAAATACACTGGTACAGAGAGACAGGAAACACAGGGATACATACACTGGTACAGAGAGACAGGAAACAAGGATAAATACACTGGTACAGAGAGACAGGAAACACAGGGATAAATACACTGGGACAGCGAGACAGGAAACACAGGGATAAATACACTGGTACAGAGAGACAGGAAACACAGGGATACATACACTGGTACAGAGAGACAGAAAACAGGGATAAATACACTGGTACAGAGAGACAGGAAACACAGGGATAAATACACTGGGACAGCGAGACAGGAAACACAGGGATAAATACACTGGTACAGAGAGACAGGAAACACAGGGATAAATACACTGGTACAGAGAGACAGGAAACACAGGGATAAATACACTGGTACAGAGAGACAGGAAACACAGGGATAAATACACTGTACACTGGTACAGAGAGACAGGAAACACAGGGGTAAATACACTGGGACAGAGAGACAGGAAACACAGGGATAAATACACTGGTACAGAGAGACAGGAAACACAGGGATAAATACACTGGTACAGAGAGACAGGAAACACAGGGATAAATACACTGGTACAGCGAGACAGGAAACACAGGGATAAATACACTGGTACAGAGAGACAGGAAACACAGGGATAAATACACTGGTACAGAGAGACAGGAAACACAGGGATAAATACACTGGGGAAAACAAGCAACACCTGGGGGGGGTGGGGGTAATAACGAGGACGCAGGTGAAACAGATCAGGGTGTGATTATTTGAGCGGTCAACCCACTTAGCACCTGCCCTGTTAAGGCTGGTTTACAGTTGATCAAGTTACTGTTACTGTCATTTAATTATTCCAATATGTTTTCATTAATTGAATTCACTTAATCTATTTTATGAGAATTTGTAAGATTCTTGTTTGCATAAAATAGACGGAGACCAGTCTTATCAATAATAGATAATAGTATTTATTCTTGGAGCGCGCTGCCACGTAACCACGAGCAACAGTTTATATACAAAACATGACGTCATTTCATTGCTTCTAGAATGAATCCCCTCCTCCCGACCTAGAATTAAGTGAGTTTAAAAGTTCATTCCAACTCACTAACACACACACACAGGTCACACAACATAACTGAATTAACTATTGACCCCTCACCATTATCGATTACCACTTAGCTGACAGTTCTAATTAACAGAAAACCTAGGAATGCACTCACTGCCTTATCTAAAACACCCCAGAGGTAAGTTTCGTCGTTTCAACCATAGGTTAACGACCCTATCTGCTTACTTAACCCACAACCCATTCTTCTCCAGACTAGTTTGGAATGGTGTTCGTTATATTTAATTACTCCTTGTTCATGCCACATAATCCCTTCTTATGAACTCATGTTGTTAATCAAATATAATAAAACAGAGTATAAGTTTACTTAGTTACAGTTCTATTTAAAATGAGGATATTGTTTAGTCATTTATTCATAATATTCCTAACAGTTACCTCCTGTTTTTAGACACTTGTCACATTCTAAATGGTCTTCAGACGTGTCAACAGACGAAGTATAAACCTGCCTTTACTGAGGTGAAATGTTCCTGTGTTTGCTCTCGTGATACTGCAAATAGCCATAGTCTAGTAGCCATACATCTTTCAGAGAGTGTGTTCTAGTAGCCATACACCTGTCAGAGAGTGTGTTCTAGTAGCCATACACCTGTCAGAGAGTGTGTTCTAGTAGCCATACACCTGTCAGAGAGTGTGTTCTAGTAGCCATACACCTGTCAGAGAGTGTGTTCTAGTAGCCATACACCTGTCAGAGAGTATGTTCTAGTAGCCATACACCTGTCAGAGAGTGTGTTCTAGTAGCCATACACCCTTCAGAGAGTATGTTCTAGTAGCCATACACCTGTCAGAGAGTGTGTTCTAGTAGCCATACACCTGTCAGAGAGTGTGTTCTAGTAGCCATACACCTGTCAGAGAGTGTGTTCTAGTAGCCATACACCTGTCAGAGAGTGTGTTCTAGTAGCCATACACCTGTCAGATAGTATGTTCTAGTAGCCATACACCTTTCAGAGAGTATGTTCTAGTAGCCATACACCTTTCAGAGAGTGTGTTCTAGTAGCCATACACCTGTCAGAGAGTGTGTTCTAGTAGCCATACACCTGTCAGAGAGTGTGTTCTAGTAGCCATACACCCTTCAGAGAGTATGTTCTAGTAGCCATACACCTGTCAGAGAGTGTGTTCTAGTAGCCATACACCTGTCAGAGAGTGTGTTCTAGTAGCCATACACCTGTCAGAGAGTGTGTTCTAGTAGCCATACACCTGTCAGAGAGTGTGTTCTAGTAGCCATACACCTGTCAGAGAGTGTGTTCTAGTAGCCATACACCTGTCAGAGAGTGTGTTCTAGTAGCCATACACCCTTCAGAGAGTATGTTCTAGTAGCCATACACCTGTCAGAGAGTGTGTTCTAGTAGCCATACACCTGTCAGAGAGTGTGTTCTAGTAGCCATACACCTGTCAGAGAGTGTGTTCTAGTAGCCATACACCTGTCAGAGAGTGTGTTCTAGTAGCCATACACCTGTCAGAGAGTGTGTTCTAGTAGCCATACACCTTTCAGAGAGTGTGTTCTAGTAGCCATACACCTTTCAGAGAGTATGTTCTAGTAGCCATACACCTGTCAGATAGTATGTTCTAGTAGCCATACACCTTTCAGAGAGTGTGTTCTAGTAGCCATACACCTTTCAGAGAGTATAGTCTGAAGTGGACACTGGGGCTGTAGGACAATACCAAGCTTTCAGTATGGAAGACTTTCAAATCAAGTGTTACAAAGGGCCCTGGTTTTATTTGAGCATCTAACACTCAGTTTAGCACCTGCACTGCATTGTGGGACGGGAAGTGAAATGTTCCCGAAATGTATTTGTGGGCTTTATCACGTGCGGCTAACGGCCCTCGTCTAGCAGACGTGCAGAGCCTTCAGAAAGTATTCAGACCCCTTGACTTATTCCACAGTTGGTTGTGTTGTGCTAATTTATTGAAAATGAAAATACATAAATATCTCATTTACAGAAGAATTCATACCTGTCAATACATGTTAGAATCACCTTTGGCAATGATTACAGCTGTGAGTCTTTCTAGGTTAGTCTCTAAGAGACATATTTGCATATTATTATTTAGAAAATTCTTCAAGCTCTGTCAAGTTGGTTGTTGATCATTACTAGACAACCATTTTCAAGTCTTGCCATAGATTTTCAGGCTGATTTAAGTCAAAACTGTAACTAGGCGTCTCAAAAACATTCAAAACATTCATTCAATAACTCCAGTGTAGATTTGACATCGTGTTTTAGGTTATTGTCTTTGCTGATGCATTCTTCTCCCAGTGTCTGTTGGAAAGCAGACTGAACCAGGTTTTCCTCTAGGATTTTGCCTGTGCTTAGCTCTAGTCCGTTTCTTTTTATCCTAAAAACAACTCCCTTGTCGATGACAAGCATACCCATAACATGATGCAGCCACCACCATGCTTGAAAATATGAAGTGGTACTCAGTGGTGTGTTGGATTTGCCCCAAACACAAGGCTTATACACATTCCCAGTATAAAGGTTAGAGGTCCTCCAATCAGGGGTGAGGGTGGGGATGTGATGTATGTTTTGTGTTTAATTATGAGGAGGACTGGAGTTGGGCTGTTGGGGGTACTGGAGGACTGGAGTTGGGCTGTTGGGGGTACTGGAGGACTGGAGATGGGCTGTTGGGGTACTGGAGGACTGGAGTTGGGAATTGTTGTTGTTTTAACAATTCATTGTTCCTATAATGGCCGAAGATGTTACAAGTGAGTCGTTGAGGCATGTGTAGATATAGCCCAATAATGTACTCAGAAGGAGTGTAGGCAAGCCTACCAATCCAAGGACTTTATGTTATTTTCAGAGGGAGACTGGTAGCCATGGAGACTGGCTCTGGCAGCCATGGAGACTGGCTCTGGCAGCCATGGAGACGGGCTCTGGCAGCCATGGAGACTGGCTCTGGCAGCCATGGGGACTGGCTCTGGCAGCCAAATACTCCATCTTAATGTGAATCGATTCTCAATTGTGATACGGTTCTAGAAACAAAGTTCTTTACTTTCATATCACATCAAAATCCTTTCACAAATACAAAATATACACTTATTGTTTTAACCAGCTTTCACAGTTGCAGCCGACAAAATTTTTCTGTGACAACACATTTCTAACGGCCTTCGGTTACTACACACAGGTGTTCAGAGCATGCTAGATAGCTAATTAGCACAGGTGTTCGGAGCATGCGAGATAGCTAATTAGCACAGGTGTTCGGAGCATGCGAGATAGCTAATTAGCACAGGTGTTCGGGGGATGCTAGATAGCTAATTAGCATAGGTGTTCGGGGGATGCTAGATAGCTAATTATCACAGGTGTTCGGAGCATGCTAGATAGCTAATTAGGACAGGTAGAAGCCTCGGTCTTCCGTCTATCTCCCATACACATGCTTTAACATGGAGATATATGAGGGAACACTAACCCAAACCCTAATAAGGTGTGTAGTAATTTCTCGCTGATATGAAAGGACATGACGCAAGCATAAAAAATAAAAGAGGGGGGATTGGAAATCACAATTGGAATCATTTGACTCCTTCTAGAATAGGCCTGGCCACTTTGTGGAAGATGGAATTCACCTGGGTGAAAATGGCTCCCGGCTGTCGTCATCAAACATAGGAAACACTGGTGTGTTTACGGACATATTCAATCAATCCCTATCCCAGTCTGTTGTTCCCACATGCTTCAAGAGGGCCACCATTGTTCCTGTTCCCAAGAAAGCTAAGGTAACTGAGCTAAACGACTACCGCCCCATAGCACTCACTTCTGTCATCATGAAGTGCTTTGAGAGACTAGTCAAGAACCATATCACCTCCACCCTACCTGACACCCTAGACCCACTCCAATTTGCTTACCGCCCAAATAGGTCCACAGACGATGCAATCTCAACCACACTGCACACTGCCCTAACCCATCTGGACAAGAGGAATACCTATGTGAGAATGCTGTTCATCGAATACAGCTCGGCATTTAACACCATAGTGCCCTCCAAGCTCGTCATCAAGCTCGAGACCCTGGGTCTCGACCCCGCCCTGTGCAACTGGGTACTGGACTTCCTGACGGGCCGCCCCCAGGTGATGCGGGTAGGCAACAACATTTCCACCCTGCTAATCCTCAACACTGGGGCCGCACAAGGGTGCGTTCTGAGCCCTCTCCTGTACTCCCTGTTCACCCACGACTGCGTGGCCACGCACGCCTCCAACTCAATCATCAAGTTTGCGGACGACACAACAGTGGTAGGCTTGATTACCAACAACGACGAGACGGCCTACAGGGAGGAGGTGAGGGCCCTCGGAGTGTGGTGTCAGGAAAATAACCTCACACTCAACGTCAACAAAACTAAGGAGATGATTGTGGACTTCAGGAAACAGCAGAGGGAACACCCCCCTATCCACATTGATGGAACAGTAGTGGAGAGGGTAGTAAGTTTTAAGTTCCTCGGCGTACACATCACAGACAAACTGAATTGGTCCACCCACACAGACAGCATCGTGAAGAAGGCGCAGCAGCGCCTCTTCAACCTCAGGAGGCTGAAGAAATTCGGCTTGTCACCAAAAGCACTCCTACAGACGCACAATCGAGAGCATCCTGTCGGGCTGTATCACCGCCTGGTACAGCAACTGCTCCGCCCACAACCGTAAGGCTCTCCAGAGGGTAGTGAGGTCTGCACAATGCATCACCGGGGGCAAACTACCTGCCCTCCAGGACACCTACACCACCCAATGTCACAGGAAGGCCATAAAGATCATCAAGGACAACAACCACCCGAGCCACTGCCTGTTCACCCCGTTATCATCCAGAAGGCGAGGTCAGTACAGGTGCATCAAAGCTGGGACCGAGAGACTGAAAAACAGCTTCTATCTCAAGGCCATCAGACTGTTAAACAGCCACCACGAACATTGAGTGGCTGCTGCTAACACACCGACTCAACTCCAGCCACTTTAATAATGGGAATTGATGGGAAATGATGTAAAATATATCACTAGCCACTTTAAACAATGCTACCTAATATAATGTTATGTATATACTGTACTCTATATCATCTACTGCATCTTTATGTAATACATGTATCACTAGCCACTTTAACTATGCCACTTTGTTTACATACTCATCTCATATGTACAGTATATACTGCACTCAATACCATCTACTGTATCTTGCCTATGCTGCTCTGTACCATCACTCACTCATATATCTTTATGTACATATTCTTTATCCCCTTACACTTGTGTCTATAAGGTAGTAGTTTTGGAATTGTTAGCTAGAGTACTTGTTGGTTATTACTGCATTGTCGGAACTAGAAGCACAAGCATTTCGCTACACTCGCATTAACATCTGCTGACCATGTGTATGTGACAAATAAAATTTTATTTAATTTTATTTGAAAGGTTCTTGCTTCTTCTTCTTAAATTGATGTGAGAACAATATTAGCATTTAGCATGTAAGTCCGTTTTTACCATGTCCTCTTTGGTCACTATGAGAGTTCCACATGTTGTATCTGAAAGTGGTGACATGACAAATGGTGCTAACCGCAGAAATGTCATTTATATTCCTACTTTGTTTACTTTTCCTAATTGGTATAATCTCATCTTTGAGTCTCCTGTTGTTCTGAAATCTCAAAGTAATCTGATTTTAAATGCAGAAAAGGTTAGACTTTAAAAAAAAAAGTTTTTTACATCTTAACATTCGTAGTTTATTACCTAAAATGAATAATGTCAATATATGGTTCTCTCAGGTAGACCCTGATATTTTTATTTAATCTGAAACCTGGTTAACTGATAAAACCCTGGACTCTGACATTTCTATGGATGGTTCCAATGTGTTTAGGGCTGGTAGGAAAGGCAACGGTGGTGGTGTTACTGGATGGTTAATATGTGTTTAGGGCTGGTAGGAAAGGTAACGGTGGTGGTGTTTCTATGGATGGTTACAATGTGTTTAGGGCTGGTAGGAAAGGTAACGGTGGTGGTGTTTCTATGGATGGTTACAATGTGTTTAGGGCTGGTAGGAAAGGCAACGGTGGTGGTGTTACTATGGATGGTTACAATGTGTTCAGGGCTGGTAGGAAAGGTAACAGTGGTGGTGTTGCTGGATGGTTACAATGTGTTTAGGGCTGGTAGGAAAGGCAATGGTGGTGGTGTTACTATGGATGGTTACAATGTGTTTAGGGCTGGTAGGAAGGGTAACGGTGGTGGTGTTTCTATGGATGGTTACAATGTGTTTAGGGCTGGTAGGAAATGCAACGGTGGTGGTGTTTCTATGGATGGTTACAATGTGTTTAGGGCTGGTAGGAAAGGTAACGGTGGTGGTGTTTCTATGGGTGGTTACAATGTGTTTAGGGCTGGTAGGAAAGGCAACGGTGGTGGTGTTACTATGGATGGTTACAATGTGTTTAGGGCTGGTAGGAAAGGCAACGGTGGTGGTGTTACTATGGATGGTTACAATGTGTTTAGGGCTGGTAGGAAAGGCAACGGTGGTGGTGTTACTATGGATGGTTACAATGTGTTTAGGGCTGGTAGGAAAGGCAACGGTGGTGGTGTTACTATGGATGGTTACAATGTGTTTAGGGCTGGTAGGAAAGGCAACGGTGGTGGTGTTTCTATGGATGGTTACAATGTGTTTAGGGCTGGTAGGAAAGGCAACGGTGGTGGTGTTGCTATGGATGGTTACAATGTGTTTAAGGCTGGTAGGAAAGGCAACGGTGGTGGTGTTTCTATGGATGGTTACAATGTGTTTAGGGCTGGTAGGAAAGGCAACGGTGGTGGTGTTTCTATGGATGGTTACAATGTGTTTAGGGCTGGTAGGAAAGGCAACTGTGGTGGTGTTTCTATGGATGGTTACAATGTGTTTTTAGGGCTGGTAGGAAAGGCAACGGTGGTGGTGTTGCTATTTACACAAGGAATCTTCTTTCTGTGTCTCTGTTAAAGGCCACCTCCAGTCTTAAACTATTTAAATTGGTGCCTTTAAGTCTTCATTTGGGTTCAAACTCCAAAATAACAGTTATATAAATATATCGTCCACCCTCCGACAAGAATTGTGTACCGAACGAACTCATTGATTTAATTACCATTTTTATTTACCCCAGAGGTGTTGATCGCTGGAGATTTTAATTTTGCATGGGGAACGCAGGATGCATGTCTGTTTAAATGATTTTTGTACTAATCTAAATTTGACCCAGCTGATTACAAAGCCCGCTCGTCCAAACTTAAAAAGGACCCTACGAAATCGACTTTGATTGACATCATATTTACAAATACTCCAGAGAAATATTCTGGGGGTGGGGTATTTGCTTTAGATATTAGTGACCACTGTCCCATTGTATGTGTCAGGGATATACAGATGCCTAGATCCAAGCCTCCTTTTATCAACAAGAGTAATTGTAAGTATTTCATTGAACAGGCCTTTTTTTGGTGACCTTTATATTGGTGACTTTGATTGCATTGCATCTATACCTGACCCAGAGTTGGCTCTGAACCACATCTCAAATGTTTTCAATTGTATTGTAGATAAACATGCTCCTTTAAAAAAAAAAAACGGATAATTAAAAATAGGTCTTGCCGTTGGTTCAGTCCAGAGCAATCAGGAAATCATACACAACAGAGATGCTGCCTGGGCCAAAGCTAGATTCACAGACTCGGGCACAGACTGGCAGTCTTTTAGGCAATTGAGCATTCTGTGTGTAAAACTAGCTAAAAAAAAGAAGCTAAATCAGATTATTATGTTAATTCACTATCTGAATGTACAGGGAAACCAGCTAAATTCTGGAAAGCTGTTAAATCACTGAAGGGTTGTGGCTCCTCTTCTCTCCCCCAATAAATTAATGCAGATTCTGGCCCTATTACTGACTAAATGGATATCATTAATGCATTTAATCACCATTTTATCTCCACAGGCTTTATATTTGAAGGTATTTCAAAGCCAGCTCTTGAAAAGAGTCGTTTGGATTTCGACGGTTAAAATATATTGAATGATACTGAAAATGCTGGTCAGGAGTTTTCCCGAAATACACTGATAAAGAATTCCTGGAGGCTTTGTTAACATTAGACAAAAACAAATCCACAGGGGCTGATCATTTGGATCCTGGTCTGCTTAAGCGTGCAGCACCCCGTATTGCTGGCTAAGTGGCCAACATCTTTTATTTAACATTGTTATCAGCAAGTACTCCAAAAGCATAGAAATCCCTATATATATTTAACCAGGCAAGTCAGTTAAGAACAAATTCTTATTTTCAATGACAGCCCAGGAACAGTGGGTTAGCTGCCTGTTCAGGGGCAGAACAACAGATTTGTACCTTGTCAGCACAGGGATTTGAACTTGCAACCTTCTGGTTACTAGCCTGAATGCTCTAACCACTAGGCTACACTGCCGCCCCAGTGCAGCCCATATGCGCTGCCACTCCCCAAGGGTGGGAATACAAATGATCTTGTCATCTATTGCCCCCATTTAAAGACTTTCTTGTTTAGCTAAGATTTTAGAATCTTTGGTTAATGTACAACTTTGTTCCTTTTTATCTGATAATTCTATTCTTAATATAAACCAATCAGGGTTTAGGCTTGGGCATAGTACTACCACAGCAACCACGCTAGTTGTTAATGATCTTGTCATTGCCTTGGATGCTAAAGAGATCTGTGCTGCCCTGTTCATTGTCCTGTCAAAGGCGTTCGAAACTGTTGATCATTCTATTTTGCTGAAGAAATTATCAAGAATCGGCCTGGGATATTAAATATATATATATATATATTATTTCACATTTATTTAACCATGTAGGCTGGTTGAGAACAAGTTCTCATTTACAACTGTGACCTGGCCAGGATAAAGCAAAGCAGTTCGACACAAACAACAACACAGAGTTACACATGGATTAAACAATCATACAGTCAATAATACAGTAGAAAAAAAGTATATATACAGTGTGTGCCAATGAGCACTGGAATGGTAGATGTGCAGAAGATGAATGTGAAGTCAACAAATGAGAGCACCTGGGGAATAGGAGTGGAGCTAGGCACTGCAGGGCCTGGATTAACCTCTACATCACCAGAGGAACAGAGGAGGATTAGTATAAGGGTACGGCTAAAGGCTATAAGAACTGGTCGTCTAGTACGTCCGGAACAGAGAGTAAAAGGAGCAGGTTTCTGGGTGCGATAGAATAGATTCAATGCATAATGTACAGACAAAGGTATGGTAGGATGTGAATACAGTGGAGGTAAACCTAGGCATTGAGTGATGATGAGAGAGATTTTGTCTCTAGAAACATCATTTAAATCAGGTGATGTCTTCGCATGTGTGAGAGGTGGAACTAAAGGGTTGGATAAGGTATATTGAGCAGGGCTAGAGGCTCTACAGTGAAATAAGACAATATTCACTAACTAGAACAGCAATGGACAAGGCATATTGACATTAATGTGAGGCATAATTAGTCGAGTGATCATAAGGGTCCAGTGAGTAGTGAGGCTAGTTGAAGACACGGCGATTCAGACCGCTAGCGGGCCGGGGCTAGCAAGCTAGCAGAAGGGCCTCCGTCGCAATGGAGGAAGTCTGTTTATAGCCTCCTCATGCATTTACGTCGCTAGACCAGTCATGATGGATTAGTAGGGTTCCGTGTGGTAAAGGGGACCAGTCCAATTGGCAAAAATAGGTATAGTGGCCCAAGAAATTGTCCGATGGACCTATTCAGCTAACAGCCAATATACTCTAGACAGCTAGCGGGCCACGGCTAGCAGGCTAGCAGATGGGCATTCAGGGGACGTTGTGACGGAGGGGTCAGTTGAATAACACCCTCGGGCAGATTACGTTGGTAGTCCAGTTGTGAAGGACCGTCGGGGCTCTACACCGGCAGTAAAATGGGTCCAGGCCAATTGGCAAAATAGGTATTGTAGCCAAGGAGTGGCTGATGGAAATCTTCAGCTAGCTGGGAGAGGCCTAGCATGGGCTAGCTCCAGGCTAGTTGGTGCTTGCTTCGGGACAGAGATGTTAGCCAGGAGTAGACACTCGGATTGCAGCTAGCTAGCTGCGATGATCCAGGTGAAAAGGTTTAGAGCTTGCGGTGGGAATCCAGGGATATGGAGAGAAAATAGGTCCGGTATGCTCTGGTTAGAATCGCGTTGTGCAAACTGGTGAGTGTTTTCCTTGCTAAAGGTTAGCTGATGACTGCTAGCAGTATATATAGATATATACAGCCTGTTTATGGTTTCAGAATTATCTTAGCAACAGAACTCAGGCCATCTTAATAGATGGGGTTAAATCTGAATACCTTGAGATACAAAAAGGTGTTCCTCAGGGTTCTACTTTAGGTCCATTATTGTTTCACCTTGTATATTAATGACATAGGAAACACTGTTCATACTTGTAACATTCATCTCTATGTAGATGACACAGTGTTGTGTTCCTGTGCCACCTCAGTGCAGCAGGACATTCATCTCTATGCAGATGACACCATGTTGTGTTCCTGTGCCACCTCAGTGCAGCAGGCCATTCGTGTACTTCAGCATGACTTTGATTAAATTCAGAAATCACTTACAGATCTTACATTAGTGTTAAATACAAGTAAAACCAAGCTCATGCTGTTCTCTAGGTCACAAAATGTTGACCCTGAGGATCTGGATTCCAAATTGAACTTGTGACTCAATATAATCAAATTAAATCAAAGTTTATTTGTCACGTGCGCCGAATACAACAGATGTAGACCTTACAGTGAAATGCTTACTTACAGGCTCTAACCAATGGTGCGGAGAAAAAAAGTATGCGTGTTTGTAGGTAAGTAAAGAAATAAAACAGTAAAAAGACATTTGAAAAAAGAGTAGCAAGGCTATATACAGACACTGGTTAGTCAGGCTTATTTAGAGTAGAGAGGCTATAACAGTAGAGAGGCTGTATACGGTAGAGAGGCTACATACAGTAGAGAGGCTCTATACAGTAGAGAGGCTATATACAGTAGAGAGGCTACATACAGACACCTGTTAGTCAGGCTTATTGAGGTAGTATGTACATGTAGGTATCGTTAAAGTGACTATGCATATATGATGAACAGAGAATAGCAGAAGCGTAAAAAGAGGGGTTGGCGGGTGGTGGGACACAATGCAGATAGCCCGGTTAGCCAATGTGTGGGAGCACTGGTTGGTCGGGCCAATTTAGGTAGTATGTACATGAATGTATAGTTAAAGTGATTATGCATATTAGATAGACAGAGAGTAGCAGCAGCGTAAAAGAGGGGTTGGGGGGCGGCACACAATGCAAATAGTCCGGGTAACCATTTGGTTACCTGTTCAGGTGTCACGGTTGTTGTCGGAAGGAGACCAAGGTGCAGCGTGGTGAGCGTACATTTTCCTTTTATTTTTAGTAAATGTCACCAACCAAACTAAAAACAACCATGGGCTTTACAGGGCTTTAGAGCCACTAATAAAGATAACTACCCACACTGAAAGGAGGGAAAAAGGGCTGCCTAAGTATGGTTCCTAAGTATGGTTCCCAATCAGAGACAACGATAGACAGCTGTCCCTGATTGAGAACCAAACCCGGCCAAAACATAGAAATAAAGAAACATAGAAATCAGAACATAGAATGCCCACCCCACATCACACCCTGACCTAACCAAATAGAGAAATAAAAAGGCTCTCTCAGGTCAGGGCGTGACATCAGGAGTCTTATGGCTTGTGGGTAAAGACAGTAGTGTGATAGTATCAAAGGATCAGAGAATGAATTTCGTATTGAAAGCTTAAGCTACAGCTAGCTAGCATTGCAGTGCATAAAATGTGGCGAGAAGTTGACTCAAAGAGAGAGAAAGAGAATAGTTGAACAGTTTTGAACAAATACATTTCTTCAAAAATTAAGGGGAAGAGAGAGAGAGAGAGAGAGAGAGAGAGAGAGAGAGCTATATTTGTAATCAAACACCTCGCTCAAACAGAGACGGATGCTATGTTAGCTAGCTGGCTATGGCTATCCAACACGGGAACTCTTCCAAATCAAGGTAAGCTTTTGGTTTTATAAATGTATTGCCACATAGTAGCTATGTTCACTATGACATTAGCTAATATGGTGACAACGATATAGTTTGTGGTTACGTGTTATGATCTGAAGGTTTGGCTTGGTTCAGGCAGCTGATGTGTTGTGCACAGAAGTCCACAAGCGAATAGAAAAGGTGAGAAGAGGAGAGTGCATAGATGCCAGAAGGAATACAACGTGGCTGCTATGAAAGTGAACTGTGTTAACACGTGATCAGGGGTGTATTCATTCAACCAATTCTGTTGAAAAATGTTTCTTAAACAGAAGCAAACAGAACAAAATAAGGATAAACATACCTGAATTTGCCCAATAGAAACTCTTGTTTGCAATTGTGGGACTAATGATTACATCCTAGATCAGCTAGATGCAGGCAAGGTTGTGCAAGGCGGTATTGAATGTGTGTCAATGTCTGTCACCTTGATTACTCAAACTTCTCTCGATCTGTGTGCACCTACGTTGTAAACTTTCATTCATAGGCTAGGTTGCAGCAACCTCATGATGGGTATAGAGACATTTTGACTATAATGTAGTAGCCTAAACCTGTCGATGTCACATTGAACCTGGTGAATGGAATATGAATGACAGTCATCCAATATAGTGTAGTAGAAATAAAGTCATGCTCATCTGAAACGGCACCGACCGTCACTGTTATAGGCTTATCTGAGTCGTGCAGTTAATGGGATATTGTTGAAAAGCCCTGGAATGAAAGGGTGTGTCAGAACACCACATGGCCTATAGCCTTTAATTACAAGGCAGAATGCGGACCTCAAGGGGTCAGTGACTGACTGACATTTACATCTCATCTGGGATTCATTCCGCCCAAGTGGCAGCACTTCTAGACGCACCCTAACAGCTGCACTTCAAGTGGTCAGTGTCTATGTAGGGATATTTATTTTTGCACTGCAATGTCCACATGGGTGTGGTGCTGAATCTGAATAGTAGCCTAGACTAAATAATAATACAAAAGAAACCCGTATGACCATGTCCTGGATAGATATCTGCCTCTATCGCAGTAGATTGACCATCAGCCTGCAATGATAGTAGGGGGGGGGGGGGGGGCTGCCCTATGTGACTGTTCGGGATGACATCATGGTACCCATGGGACCACGGAGCGCGCACCACAAATCTACACTGCCTCTGCGCACATATGAGCGCAATATATCTGACTTTTTTTAAATTTATTTTTATAGGGAACAGGTTGCTGAACACACAAACGCGAGGCATAGCTTGTTATCGGCAGTCATTATCTAGTTGCTGCGGTTCTTCTTTTTGAGGTAGGCTACAGGCTACAGAAGAAGCGAGATGCGCCACGCATCAGGCTTTTGTCGAAAGAAATCCATGGCAGAGATTCTAGAATCATGATTATATAAGGAAAAGGAGAGTCGGATGCACGCACGCCGATTCCACCGTCACCAGAAGACTGGAAAATAAAAGATACAGGCTGTAACGTGCGAGCGAGGTGTCACAGGCTGGCACCAGTGTTGCCTAGCGCCAGACCACTTTGCGCCACAAGTAGAAAACAGGGGATGCACAAAAACAGTGAAGACAACCGGGTACGATGCAGGACTGAATCTATATATTTCCCCTAGAATAACCAGACAGACGTTGTGTCGACTTGGCTATCATTTGAGTGTAAAGCGCGTCGAATAAGTAGTCTAATTTATTATCGAGAAGATGAGTGTAAACCAGACTGGGTATGATGGCATCTCTAGAGTGGATGGTGTCACGGTAACGGGCGGCCTCAACATCAGTGGTACCCCGAAGCTGCAACAGTGTGCTCAGCCTCCCGGTAACCGACCCAGGGATGCCCGATACCAGCAACACGGCGGTCGGCAGCACCAGCACGCCAGCTCCGCTGTCAAACCGCCTAATTCTGAACGGTCCGAACCCGCGGACGTTGTGAAGCGCGCCATTGACTTCAAGACGCAAGGCACACAGTGTTACAAGGATAAGAAGTACCGAGAGGCGATTGGCAAGTACCACCGTGCTTTATTAGAGATGAAGGGGTTGTGCCGGGTGCTGGGAGACCCTGAAGCCAGCTCTAAGTCTCCTTCCTCTGTGCTGCCTACTATGACCAAATCAGACAGCCTGACGGACGAGCAGAAAGGTGCCATGGAGAACGCCGAGCTGGAGTGTTACAACAGTCTGGCAGGTATGTGATCATCGTTACGTAGTTGTTCTATTGTCTTATATAAGGACACGGGGTTCGATATCGCCCCACATATTACAGACTGCAGATCTAATGGTTTATTATTGCCCTATATCATCACCATCATCATCATCTTCATCATCATGATAACCACCATCATTATGTCCATTGTCCATCCCGCCATGATTAATTGTAGGCTTATTCTAACGTTTAAACGTGGCTGAGAAAATAATCTCTGAATATGCACCTGATATTCACCAGTCACCTGCCAGCATTTCCAAATGCCTGTGCTTAGAATTGTACTAAACCTGCTGTCAAATTTAGGCATTAAGATTGACAGATTGACATTTACTTTTATACTGTCTGTAGCCGTTCACATCTAATTTCTGTTTCGCCAAATTCAAATGAATTGTTTTAATAATTCTGTAGTGGTGGGTGGGTGAAAATCACCGGGGAAGTCAAGCCCGGGAAAAAATGCCATATTACAACCTGTGTGTTGTGATAATTGCGTTGTCTCTATAACCTGTTAGTTCTGATGCCTTGCCACTGTGATAAACAAAGTGTTCAGACCCTTTGACTTCTTCCACATTTTGTTACCTTTACAGCCTTATTCTAAAATTGATTACGTTGTTTTTTCCCGTCATCAATCTACACACAAAACCACATAATGAAATTGCGAAAACAGGTTTTTCGATTTTTTTGCAAATTTATAAAAAAAAACGGAGCACGGTGGAGCAGGTTTTCATCAAGGATCTCTCTGCATTTTGTTCCGTTAATATTTTCCTTGATCATGACTAGTCTCCCAGTCCCTGCCGCTGAAAAACATCCTCACAGCATGATGCTGCCACCACCATGCTTCACCGTAGGGATGGTGACAGGTTTCCTCCAGACGTGACGCTTGACATTCAGGCCAAAGAGTTCAATCTTGGTATCATCAGACCAGAGAATCTTGTTTCTCATGGTCTGAGAGTCTTCAGGTGCCTTTTGGAAAAACTCCAGGCGGGCTGTCACGTACCTTTTTACTGATAAGTGGCTTCCGTCTGGCCCCTCTACCATAAAGTCCTGATTGGTGGAGTGCTGCAGAGATGGTTGTCCTTCGGAAGGTTCTCTCATCTCCACAGAGGAACTCTAAAGCTCTGTCAGAGTGACAATCGGATTATTTTTCACCTCCCTGACCAAGGCCTTTCTCCCCCGATTGCTCAGTTTGGACGGGCGACCAGCTCTAGTAAGAGTCTTGGTGGTTCCAAACTTCTTCCATTTACGAATGATTGAGGCCACTGTATTCTTGGGGACCTTCAATGCGGCAGAAATGTTTTGGTACCCTTTCCCAGATCTGTGCCTCAACACAATCCTGTCTCGGAGCTCTATGGACAATTCCTTCGACCTCATGACTTGGTTTTTGCTCTGACATGCACTGTCAACTGTGGGACCTTATATAGACATGTGTGTGCCTTTCCAAATCATGTCCAATCTATTGAATTTACCACAGGTGGACTCCCATCAAGTTGTAGAAACATCTCAAGGATGATCAATGGAAACAGGATGCATCTGAGCTCAATTTCTAGTCTCATAGCAAAGGGTCTGAATAGTTATGTAAATAAGGTAGTTCAGTTTTTTCTTTATATATATATATATATTTGCAAAAAATTCTAAAAACCTGTTTTTACTTTGTCATTATGGGGTATTGTGATGTCATTATGGGGTATTGTGATGTCATTATGGGGTATTGTGATGTCATTATGGGGTATTGTGATGTCATTATGGGGTATTGTGATGTCATTATGGGGTATTGTGTTTAGATTGCTGAGGATTTTTATTTATTTAAAACATTTTAGAATAACATAACAAAATGTGGAAAAAGTCAAGGGGCCTGAGTACTTTCCCGAAGGCACTGTATAGGCCTAAGTCCGAGACAATAAGAAGACAGTAGAATAAATTAAACTACTTTTATTTCATCACAAAACCGGAGAGCAACATTTGTCTGGTGAAGCCCACCAAACATCTTGCGTGACCTACAGCGTTGTCTAGGAAGTTAATGCTTTCGGAAATCACGAAACCAACTATTGATTTAGAACCATGGAGAGTCACAGGAAGTCACAAATAAAACAGGAACTGCCTCCACTATTCCAGCACCATTTCAACATCATCAAATCACCTTTGCTTCGTCTAATACAGTGACAACTAAAATATACCAAAAAACGATTTAGTCCAATCAACATAAGCTAAATATGATGTGGCTGTCCATGTTACTCATTTCTGTGTATGTGTGTATATGTATGTGTGTGTGTGTTGGTGCAAGTAGAAAACACATGTTGACTCACCCTACTCGTAGAGAAACACCAATGCCAGCCTCCTCTTAAATGTTTCCTCAACGGTCTTTGACTCCGTCACCAGTACACCCTTTTAGTTGTTGTCCTAGGCTACCTGGTAAAAATGCTTTGCACTCATTGCCTAATGATTGATTTATTTCACCTTCATTTAACCAGGTAGACTATTATTTAACTAGGTTGGCTAGTTGAGAACAAGTTCTCATTTTCAACTGCGACCTGGCCAAGATAAAGCAAAGCAGTTCGACACATACAACAACACAGAGTTACACATTAAATAAACAAATATACAATCAATAATACAGTAGATATATCTATATACAGCATGTACAAATGAGGTAAGACAATAAATAGGACATGGTGGCAAAGTAATTACAATATAGCAATTAAACACTGGAATGGTAGGATGTGCAGAAGATTAATGTGTAAGTTGAGATACTGGGGTGCAAAGGAGCAAGATAGATAAATAAATAAATATAGTATGGGGATGTGGAAGATTGGATGGGCTATATAAAGATGAGCTATGTACAGGTGCAGTGATCTGTGAGCTGCTCTGACAGCTGGTGCTTGAAGCTAGTGAGGGAGGTAAGAGTCTCCAGCTTCAGAGATTTTTGCAGTTCGTTCCAGTCATTGGCAGCAGAGAACTGAAAGGAGAGGCTGCCAAAGGAAGAATTGACTTTGGGGGTTACCAGTGAGTAATTTCCTTTCATGGGAAACAATGCACCAGGCTAGCTAGTTAGCATGTTGAACTTCCATCCTCTCAGGCCAGGGACACAACGTATTCATTTATGGTTGGATCAGAATCACTGTTATAATCATTGGCCAGTACAAAAAATTAAGTAAAACCACAAGTCCAAATCCCTATCGCCATCCATGGCTGATTTAGGAAAGGGCCAATTTTAGCTAGCTCACTATCCACCGGAGAGAAATTAAAATGTTTTCTGTAAATTGTGTTTGGCTTTTGATGTGATGTCATTGGTGTGAAGCCAAATCCAAACTGGCTTCCCTTGATCCATTTTTTTTTGTGCTTCAGGACCATTCACAGCTGAGATCACATGGTTTAGCTCTACGCGGATTGGCTATTTTTTATTTATTTTTTTGGCCATATGCTCGCTGGCTTCCCTTGCATTCAATGCTATGGTCGACAACAGTGTCATACTCTTTTTGACCAGACAGCATCAGATAGATGAACTACACATACTGATAAAGCAGGGACCCAGTTTTGTCCAGATGCTTTCTCCAGTGATATACATTTAGCCTGTTGCAAATTAATGGACATTTATGAAACACAGACAGATAAAATGCATAATTCTGTATGTTTAAAGAAAAAACATGATTGGTCAATTTTCTTTTTGGGGGCGGGCCCTGGCTTCCTGTGGCATCCATGAATTACACGCCATTGTGCCTCTCTCTACTCCCAGCGTGCCTGTTGCAGATGGAGCTGGTCAACTATGAGCGTGTGAAGGAGTATTGTCTGAAGGTGTTGCGTAAGGAAGGGGACCACTTCAAGGCTTTGTACCGCTCTGGAGTGGCCTACTATCACCTAGGAGACTTCCACAAGGCCCTTCACTACCTCAAGGAGTCCCACAAACAGCAGCCAGCAGGTGAGGGTTAGGCTGGCTAGTCTGCTAACCCTATGCTCATTTCACATATTATTCCATTTGATACACCATTTTGAAAAAAAAATAATGGATTTGTTTCTCTGGAATCGGGAAAAAAAAACGTATTTATTTTCCAGGAGGTACAGTCGAGACAGGTAATTAAAATAGAGGCCTCCCGGGTGGCGCAGTGATTAAGGGCGCTGTACTGCAGCGCCAGCTGTGCCATCAGAGTCCCTGGGTTCGCGCCCAGGCTCTGTCATAACCGGCCGCGACCGGGAGGTCCGTGAGGCGACGCACAATTGGCCTAGCGTCATCCGGGTTAGGGAGGGCTTGTCTCATCGCGCACCAGCGACTCCTGTGGTAGGCCAGGCGCAGTGAGTGCTAACCAAGGTTGCCAGGTGCACGGTGTACCCTCTGACACATTGGTGCGGCTGGTGCGGCTGGCTTCCGGGTTGGATGCGCGCTGTGTTAAGAAGCAGTACGGCTGGTTGGGTTGTGTATCGGAGGACGCATGACTTTCAACCTTCGTCTCTCCCGAGCCCGTACGGGAGTTGTAGCGATGAGACAAGATAGTAGCTACTACAACAATTGGATACCATGAAATTGGGGAGAAAAAAGGGCTAAAATTCAAAATAAAAAATAATTAAAATGGAATTGAGCATGGCATTCATTTGACAGTGACTTCAAGTCCAACTGGACGCCAGCAAAGCAATTGGATGGAAGACTGCCATTTTGGCTAACCCCCAACCAGATTGATAGATTTAAAAACCTATAACTCAACTGGCGAAAGTTGACCCTTAACAACCCTTAACAATCAACATTAATAAATCAGTTGATGTAATGTTTATTTTTCCTAAAGCATCCTTTTTTTATGACTTTTGTATTCCAGACACCAACGTTCTCCGTTACATCCAGCTGACTGAGATGAAGATCCGTCGTTCTGCCCAGAAGGAGAAGAAAGAGACCGCATAAACAACCAACACTCACTGTCTTAATTGATAACTGAGGCTTTGCCCGAAATGGCACCCTATTCCCTATGCAGTGCATTAGGTCCCTATGTGCCCTGGTCAAAAGGAGTGCACTGCATAGGGAATAGGGTGCCATTTGGGATGCCGCCCACCTAACTTTTCACTCAACTGTCAATTTGTACTTTTCTTCATGCTCCACTCAGACCACGATACAGGGTCTCTGTGTTTTAAAGGATTTCTATATAGATATGCTTTACCCTTTTGCACAGCCACTTTATCCTTCTTCGTCTTCGCCAATTATGTGATTCATACCAACGTGTGTACTTTAGTACTTATGAGTAATATGTCAACTATTTTATACAGATATGCAGTACCAGTCAAAAGTTCGGACACACCTACTCATTAAAACGTTTTTCTTTATGTTTTCCATTTTCTTCATTTGTAGAATAATGGTGAAGACCTCAACACTATGAAATAACACATATGGAATCATGTAGTAACCAAAAAAGTGTTAAACAAATCAAAATATATTTTTAGATTCTTTAAAGAAGCCACCCTTTGCCTTGATGACAGATTTGCACATTCTTGGCATTCTCTCAACCAGCTTCACCTGGAATGCTGTTCCAACAGTCTTGAAGTAGTTCCGACATATGCTGAGCACTTGTTGGCTGCTTTTCCTTCACTCTGCTGTCCAACTCATCCCAAATCATCTTATTTGGGTTGAGGTCTGGTGATTGTGGAGGCCAGGTCATCTAATGCAGCCGAAAGGACAGATTTCCACCGGTCTAATGTCCATTGCTCATGTTTCTTGGCCCAAGCAAGAGTGTGCAAAGCTGTCATCAAGGCAAAGGGTGGCTACTTTTGAAGAATCTCAAAAAATAAAATGTATTTAGATTTATTTAACACTTTCTTTGGTTACTACATGACTCCATATGTATTATTTCATAGTTTTTGATGTCTTCACTATTATTTACATTGTAGAAAATAGTAATTTTTTTAAAGAAAAACCCTTGAATGAGTAGGTGTGTCCAAACTTTTGACAGGTACTGTACATACAACTGAAATGGTGCAGCGGTCAGCCTTTTTTGGCGACCATCTTTAAAGTTTATGTGCAGACATTACAATGTTGCTGAACGTTATATATAGTTGGCAATGCACTACACTGCCAGGTCCAACGTGTAGATTAGGGCAACAACACATCTGATGGAGTCAAAGTAACAGATTTCACAGGATGAAACATGTGGCCTGTGATTGGCTAAGTTAGCGTCTGCCATCCCTCCCCCCTACTGACAACATGTGTTTGTGTTCACCACGGAGTCACTGTTTGACAAACCTCCCACTTTTAGCCCAGGATTCAATCCAATCGCGCTTTGTCCGCTTATGCACGTGCATTCACGGAGATCACATATAAACGTGGCATATGTTAGCTTAATCGGAAAATTATCTTTAAAATGACGCATTGTCCAAATCGGTGATCGGATTGAATCCCGGCCTTAGATATTGAGCCAAAACAACACTTGTGTTTTGTCTTTATAGATTATTGAGATTTGGCAAGATGTGTTGATAACTATAATAATAATATATATATAATATATCTATAAATACTCTATTTAGGTTATAAGGGCACAAACACTGAATAAAAATATAAACACAACATGTAAAGTGTTGGTATGTTTCATAAAGCTGAAATAAAAGATCCCCAAAATTGTACATATGCACAAAAAGCTTATTTCTCTAAATTTTAGTGCACAAATTTGTTTACAGAGAATTGAATGTTCATTTCTCTACCATATGCCGCCTCCAACGTCACAAATTTGTTTACAGCCCTGTTTAGTGAGCATTTTTCCTTTGCCAAGATAGTCCATCCACCAAAAGGCCACTCTAAAATGTGCAGTTTTGTCACAGAACACAATGCCACGGATGTCTCAAGTTTTGAGGGAGCGTGCGATTGTCATGCTGACTTGCAGGAATGTCCACCAGAGCTGTTGCCAGAGAATTGAATGTTCATTTCTCTACCATATGCCGCCTCCAACGTCGTTTTAGAGAATTTGGCAGTGCGTCCAACCAGCCTTACAACCACAGATAACATTTATGGCGTCGTGTGGGCGAGCGGTTTGCTGAACGTTGTGTACAGAGTGCCCAATGGAGGTGGTGGGGCTATGGTATGGGGCAGGCATAAGCTATGGACAACGAACACAATTGCATTTTATCGATTTTTTTAAAGGTACCTGTGACCAACAGATACGTATGTCTATTCCCAGTCATGTGAAATCCATAGATTAGGGACCTAATGAATTTATTTAAATTGACTGATTTCCTCATATGAACTGTAAACTCAGTAAAAATTTTGAAAATGTTGCATGTTGGGTTTATATTTTTTTGTTCAGTGTATTTGCTAATTACAAGCTCATTGTCATGACACTTTATCAGAAAATATATTTAAAAAAGAGTAGCTTACTTTATAAAAGAAAATGCTATAAGTATGTTTTAATTATATAATAGCAAAGCTAATTGTATTTTGTTTGTAGATGTAAGCAGGGGCATTCCATACACAAGAGTATCTTTGAGAAACCCCCAATTTACTGTTACGTTATGTGTCTAATAAAGGAGTTATAATTATATTTCTGATTACAGTAATTGTTTTGTTTTTTTGCACGTACCTCACCATCAAATCTTAAACTATTAATAGCACATACCAACAAATCAAATTTCATTCTCAGAATAAATACATTTTTTTCCCCCATGGCATGGGCTCTCTCTAAAGGTTTTCAATAAAATAATTCTCAAATCCTTCAAATACAAACATAATTCAATAGAACACACAACAAAAACACTTGGCTTTTATGGTTGCCTAATATCCCCCAGTCTATTAACTGAAGGAGGAAAGAGGAGCTGAGGGAGAGGATGACATCATACCTTCTCCTCTTGGTAGTTGTCATATTGAGATGGACTATAATGCACCAGCCTGGTTGTTGAACTGCCTGGTTATTGAACTGCCTGGTTGTTGAACTGCCTGGTTGTTGAACTGCCTGGTTGTTGAACTGCCTGGTTATTGAACTGCCTGGTTATTGAACTGCCTGGTTATTGAACTGCCTGGTTGTTGAACTGCCTGGTTATTGAACTGCCTGGTTGTTGAACTGCCTGGTTGTTGAACTGCCTGGTTGTTGAACTGCCTGGTTATTGAACTGCCTGGTTATTGAACTGCCTGGTTGTTGAACTGCCTGGTTATTGAACTGCCTGGTTGTTGAACTGCCTGGTTATTGAACTGCCTGGTTATTGAACTGCCTGGTTATTGAACTGCCTGTTTATTGAACAGCTGGTTATTAAACTGCCTGGTTATTGAACTGCCTGGTTATTGAACTACCTGGTTATTGACCGGCCTGGTTATTGAACTACATGGCATTGGACAGTTGTTGTGTCTGAAATGGCATCCCTAGTCCCTATATAGTTCACTGTGT
The DNA here is from genome assembly GCF_002021735.2 of Oncorhynchus kisutch. NCBI lineage: Eukaryota > Metazoa > Chordata > Actinopteri > Salmoniformes > Salmonidae > Oncorhynchus > Oncorhynchus kisutch. Next base: position 4,959,162 of record NC_034187.2, read on the forward strand.
CTGAAATGGCGTCCCTAGTCCCTATATAGTTCACTGTGTCTGAAATGGCGTCCCTAGTCCCTATATAGTTCACTGTGTCTGAAATGGCGTCCCTAGTCCCTATATAGTTCACTCTGTCTGAAATGGCGTCCCTAGTCCCTATATAGTTCACTGTATCTGAAATGGCGTCCCTAGTCCCTATATAGTTCACTGTGTCTGAAATGGCGTCCCTAGTCCCTATATAGTTCACTGTGTCTGAAATGGCGTCCCCAGTCCCTATATAGTTCACTGTGTCTGAAATGGCGTCCCTAGTCCCTATATAGTTCACTGTGTCTGAAATGGCGTCCCTAGTCCCTATATAGTTCACTGTGTCTGAAATGGCGTCCCTAGTCCCTATATAGTTCACTATGTCTGAAATGACGTCCTCTGTCCCTATATAGTTCACTACTAGGGCATTGGCACCTTATGGTCCTTTCCATTTGGTCCACAGTAGTGTACTATATAGGCAGTGGCGACCCGTCATTCAGGGCAGGTGGGGCTTGCATGTTTTTATGGAATTAATACATGTCACATATCAGTTTGCAAACAATGTAAAATAAAATATATATATAATTAAAGCCACATACAACCATGGTCTCTTTTAGGTTTTCTTGAGTAAAGCAGCTCCAAAATGCAGGTGTTTCAGCCTAGTTCAGGGCTTTCTGTGGTGGTGGGGTGGGCCAGCAGAAAATAGGAGCATTGCGCTATGATTGGCTCAGTATTCTGTCACTCATGGGGACCTTGCACAATCGCCTAGCTTCAGTCCTTTAGCAATGGTAGACATCCAAAATGTCAGCCCTTTGGGCCCCACCATAGAGTTATATTACAAATGTCCTTCCAAGAAGGTCATTGGCCACAGAAATTACGTCAAATCACGCTATATGTACAGTAGCTTTGATTGGACTGATCATATCAACATCATACTTTCACAATCTTAGCTAGCAGTCATCATTGTGAATCAAGTCTCCTGGCAAATCTTTTTTTAATCCTTGTCCAATGAAGAGTTTGCCCCACCAAGATGTAGGGAGTTGGTGTATTTATTAGGATCCTAATGAGCTGCTGCCAAGGCAACGGCTACTCTTCCTGGGGTCTAAACAGGAAACAACACCACTGATAAAATGCAGAAAATACATACATATACACAGCACTACATTTACATTACCATTTAGTCATTCAGCAGATGCTCCCATCCATTGCGATTTACAGCTAGTGTATTAATCTTAGGATAGCCAGGCAAGGCATCCTACCATACCATACATTAGGCCTTGAATCTATTCTTCCGCGCCCCTGAAACCTGCTCCTTTTACTCTCTGTTCTGGACGTACTAGACAACCAGTTCTTATAGCCTTTAGCCGTACCCTTATACTAATCCTCCTCTGTTCCTCTGGTGATGTAGAGGTTAATCCAGGCCCTACAATGCCTAGTTCCAATCCCATTCCACAGGCGCTCTCATTTGTTGACTTCTGTAACCGTAAAAGCCTTGGTTTCATGCATGTTAACATTAGAAGCCTCCTCCCTAAGTTTGTTTTACTCACTGCTTTAGCACACTCCGCCAACCCGGATGTCCTTGCCGTGTCTGAATCCTTCCTTAGGAAGGCCACCAGAAATCCTGAAATTTCCATCCCTAACTATAACATTCGAGCTTCTACTTCTAAAGATCCACCTCTCCAGAAACAAGTCTCTCGCTGTTTCCGCTTGTTATAGACCACCTTCTGCCCCCAGCTGTGCCCTGGACACAGATGCCCCCCCCCCATCTGTCATCAGAGCTCATACTGTTAGGTGACCTAAATTGGGACATGCTTAACACCCCGGCCGTTCTACAATCTAAGCTAGATGCTCTCAAATCTCACACAAATTGTCAATGAACCTACCAGGTACAACCCCAAATCTGTAAACACAGGCACCCTCATAGATATCATACTGACCAGCCTGCCCTCTAAATACACCTCTGCTGTCTTCAACAAGGATCATAGCGATTACTGCATCATTGCCTGCATCCATAATGGGTCTGCGGTCACTTCAGCGAGCAGGCCTTTCTAATCGACCTGGCCCGGGTATCCTGGAAGGATATTGACCTCATTCCGTCAGTAGAGGATGCCTGGCTATTCTTTAAAAGTGCTTTCCTCACCATCTTAAATAAGCATGCCCCATTCAAAAAGAAAATTAACCAGGAACAGATATAGCCCTTGGTTCACTCCAGATCTGACTGCCCTTGACCAGCACAAAAACATCTTGTGGCGTTCTGCATTAGCATCGAATAGCCCCCTCGATATGCAACTTTTCAGGGAAGTTAGGAACCAATAGACACAGGCAGTTAGGAAAGCAAAGGCTAGATTTTTCAAACAGAAATTTGCATTCTGTAGCACAAACTCCAAAAAGTTCTGGGACACTGTAAGGTCCATGGAGAATAAGAGCACCTCCTCCCAGCTGCCCACTGCACTGAGGCTAGGAAACACTGTCACCACCGAAAATCCACGATAATTCAGAATTTCAATAAGCATTTTTCTACGGCTGGCCATGCTTTCTACCTGGCTACCTCTACCCCGGTCAACAGCCCTGCACCTCCCACAGCAACTTGCCCAAACCTCCTCCATTTCTCCTTCACCCAAATCCAGATAGCTGATGTTCTGAAAGAGTTGCAAAATCTGGACCCTGTTGGGTTCACCTAGGGGTCATGATAAGGGCTGTACCAAAATGTTTGATGTATTATAATAATTGATTATGCTTATGCTGTATTAATAGAAGAAGAGGGGTTATAAGACCCCTCCCTCCTTACATTTACAGAGTCCTAGACTACAGATTAAATATAGATATATTCCATATAGAGGTTTAGAATTGTTTCACAGTTGTTTTTTTAGTTATTTCTCTCTCTCTCTCTCTCCCCCCCCCCTCTCTCTCTCTCCCCCCCCCCCTCTCTCTCTCTCCCCCTCTCTCTCTCTCTCTCTCTTATAAAAAGAATCCTCTGAGAATGTGTGACTGAGACAGAACTCTGCAGGGGAGTGTAGGAGATAAGACTAGTCAAACATTCCACAATAAATCAACTTTGGGGAGTGGACATTTACTACTACGTTTTTAGATAAGACTAAAGGCCTTGTTTATATAGCTTGGTAGGCACGGTTTTGGTCTCAGGAGTAAAAAGGTAATGAAGTAGGTAGTGACATCACCAGGGCTAGACTGAGGATTTAACAAAACACCTTGAGACCTTTTGTTTGATGCAGAATTTACTCGGAAATATGCGTGCTCTGTTCCTGTTCCTGTTCCTGTTCCTGTTTGTTAACTTCTGTCTGCAATTGCATTAAATAAAGGTTTTTGAATGATATAATTAAAGATATTGTCATAATGCTAATTTCACCTGCTGTATTTCTAAAGACAAAGGAATTGTCCGGTTGAAACATTATTGAAGATTTATGATAAAAACATCCTAAAGATTGATTCTATACATCGTTTGACGTGTTTCCACGAACTGTAATATAACTTTTTGGACTTTTCATCTGGACTTTCGCCTGGACTTGCCCGCACCTCGTGAGTTTGGATTTGTGAACTAAACACACAAGCAAAAAGGAGGTATTTGGACATAAATGGGGTTGGACTTTATCAAACAAAACAAACATTTATTGTGGAACTGGAATTCCTGGGAGTGCATTCTGATGAAGATCATCAAAGGTAAGTGAATATTTATAATGCTATTTCTGACCTCTGTTGACTCCACAACATGGTGGATATCTGTACAGCTTGTTTTTGTGTCTGAGCGCCATACTCAGATTATAGCATGGTGTGCTTTTTTTGTAAAGCTTTTTTGAAATCTGACACAGCGGTCGCATAAAGGTGAAGTATATCTTTAATTCTGTGCATAACACTTGTATCTTTTATCAATGTTTATGATGAGTATTTCTGTAAATTGATGTGACTCTCTGCAAATTCGCCAGATGTTTTCGAGGCACAACATTACTGAACATAATGCGCCAATGTAAACTGAGATTTTGGGAAATAAATATGAACTTTATCGGACAAAACATACATGTATTGTGTAACATAAAGTCCTATGAGTGCCATCTGATGAAGATCATCAAAGGTTAGTGATTCATTTTACCTCTATTTCTGCTTTTTGTGACTCCACTCTTTGGCTGGAAAATGGCTGTATGTTTTTTTGTGACTCGGCTCTGACCTAACATAATCATATGGTGTGCTTTCGCTTTAAAGCATTGTTGAAATCGGATACGAAGGGTAGATTAACAAGAAGTTAAGCTTTAATTTGGTGTATTGCACATGTGAGTGTGCATATTTTTTTTTTTCGCGCTCTGCCTTTTCAGCGGAACCCCTAGCCCTAAGAAGTTTTAATGCATCACATACAAAATGCATAAAAAGGTGTGTCTTCACAGTCCTCATCCTGCCATAAGATGTTCTTTCATCTGGTTTTTGAATCTGGTTTTATTGCTAACTTGAGTTACCTGGGGGATGGTAGAGAGTTCCATTTAGTTACCAGGGGGATGGCAGAGAGTTCCATTTAGTTACCTGGGGGATGGTAGAGAGTTCCATTTAGTTACCAGGGGGATGGTAGAGAGTTCCATTTAGTTACCTGGGGGATGGTAGAGAGTTCCATTTAGTTACCTGGGGGATGGTAGAGAGTTCCATTTAGTTACCTGGGGGATGGTAGAGAGTTCCATTTAGTTACCTGGGGGATGGTAGAGAGTTCCATTTAGTTACCAGGTGATGGTAGAGAGTTCCATTTAGTTACCTGGGGGATGGTAGAGAGTTCCAATAAGTTACCTGGGGGATGGTAGGGAGTTCCATTTAGTTACCTGGGGGATGGAAGAGAGTTCCATTTAGTTACCTGGGGGATTGTAGAGAGTTCCGTTTAGTTACCTGGGGAATGGTAGAGAGTTCCATTTAGTTACCAGGGGTATTGTAGAGAGTTCCATTTAGTTACCTGGTGATTGTAGAGAGTTCCATTTAGTTACCTGGTGATGGCAGAGAGTTCCATTTAGTTACCTGGTGATGGCAGAGAGTTCCATTTAGTTACCTGGGGGATGGTAGAGAGTTCCATTTAGTTACCTGGTGATGGTAGAGTTCCATTTAGTTACCTGGGGGATGGTAGAGAGTTCCATTTAGTTACCTGGTGATGGGAGAGTTCCATTTAGTTACCTGGGGGATGGCAGAGAGTTCAATTTAGTTACCTGGTGATGGTAGAGAGTTCCATTTAGTTACCTGGGGGATGGTAGAGAGTTCCATTTAGTTACCTGGTGATTGTAGAAAGTTTCATTTAGTTACCTGGTGATGGCAGAGAATTTCATTTAGTTACCTGGTGATGGTAGAGAGTTCCATTTAGTTACCTGGGGGATGGTAGAGAGTTCCATTTAGTTACCTGGGGGATGGTAGAGAGTTCCATTTAGTTACCTGGTGATGGTAGAGAGTTCCATTTAGATACCTGGGGGATGGCAGAGAGTTCCATTTAGTTGCCTGGGGTATGGCAGAGAGTTCCATTTAGTTACCAGGTGATGGTATAGAGTTCCATTTAGTTACCTGGTGATGGTAGAGAGTTCCATTTAGTTACCTGGGGGATGGTAGAGAGTTCCATTTAGTTACCTGGGGGATGGTAGAGAGTTCCATTTAGTTACCAGGTGATGGTATAGAGTTCCATTTAGTTACCTGGGGGATGGTAGAGAGTTCCATTTAGTTACCTTTGGGATGGGAGAGTTCCATTTAGTTACCTGGGGTATTGTAGTTTAGTTACCTGGGGGATGGCTGAGAGTTCCATTTAGTTACCTGGGGGATGGTAGAGAGTTCAATTTAGTTACCTGGGGGATGGTAGAGAGTTCCATTTAGTTACCTGGGGGATGGTAGAGAGTTCCATTTAGTTACCTGGGGGATGGTAGAGAGTTCCATTTAGTTACCTGGGGGATGGCAGAGAGTTCCATTTAGTTACCTGGGGGATGGTAGAGAGTTCCATTTAGTTACCTGGGGGATGGCAGAGAGTTCCATTTAGTTGCCTGGGGTATGGCAGAGAGTTCCATTTAGTTACCAGGTGATGGTAGAGAGTTCCATTTAGTTACCTGGTGATGGTAGAGAGTTCCATTTAGTTACCTGGGGGATGGTAGAGAGTTCCATTTAGTTACCTGGGGGATGGTAGAGAGTTCCATTTAGTTACCAGGTGATGGTATAGAGTTCCATTTAGTTACCTGGGGTATGGTAGAGAGTTCCATTTAGTTACCTGAGGGATGGCAGAGAGTTCAATTTAGTTACCTGGGGGATGGTAGAGAGTTCCATTTAGTTACCTGGGGGATGGCAGAGAGTTCCATTTAGTTACCTGGGGGATGGTAGAGAGTTCCATTTAGTTACCAGGTGATGGTATAGAGTTCCATTTAGTTACCTGGGGGATGGTAGAGAGTTCCATTTAGTTACCTGGGGGATGGTAGAGAGTTCCATTTAGTTACCTGGGGTATTGTAGAGAGTTACATTTAGTTACCTGGGGGATGGCTGAGAGTTAAATTTAGTTACCTGGAGGATGGTAGAGAGTTCCATTTAGTTACCTGGGGGATTGTAGAGAGTTACATTTAGTTACCTGGGGGATGGCTGAGAGTTACATTTAGTTACCTGGGGGATGGTAGAGAGTTCAATTTAGTTACCTGGGGGATGGTAGAGAGTTCCATTTAGTTACCTGGGGGATGGTAGAGAGTTCCATTTAGTTACCTGGGGGATGGTAGAGAGTTCCATTTAGTTACCAAGGGGATGGTAGAGAGTTCCATTTAGTTACCTGGGGGATGGTAGAGAGTTCCATTTAGTTACCTGGGGGATGGTAGAGAGTTCCATTTAGTTACCAGGTGATGGTAGAGAGTTCCATTTAGTTACCTGGGGGATGGTAGAGAGTTCCATTTAGTTACCTGGGGGATGGTAGGGAGTTCCATTTAGTTACCTGGGGGATGGTAGAGAGTTCCATTTAGTTACCTGGGGGTTGTAGAGAGTTCCATTTAGTTACCTGGGGGATGGTAGAGAGTTCCATTTAGTTACCAGGGGTATTGTAGAGAGTTCCATTTAGTTACCTGGTGATTGTAGAGAGTTCCATTTAGTTACCTGGTGATGGCAGAGAGTTCCATTTAGTTACCTGGTGATGGCAGAGAGTTCCATTTAGTTACCTGGGGGATGGTAGAGAGTTCAATTTAGTTACCTGGGGGATGGTAGAGAGTTCCATTTAGTTACCTGGTGATGGTAGAGAGTTCCATTTAGTTACCTGGGGGATGGTAGAGAGTTCCATTTAGTTACCTGGGGGATGGTAGAGAGTTCCATTTAGTTACCTGGTGATGGTAGAGTTCCATTTAGTTACCTGGGGGATGGTAGAGAGTTCCATTTAGTTACCTGGTGATGGGAGAGTTCCATTTAGTTACCTGGGGGATGGCAGAGAGTTCCATTTAGTTACCTGGTGATGGTAGAGAGTTCCATTTAGTTACCTGGGGGATGGTAGAGAGTTCCATTTAGTTACCTGGTGATTGTAGAGAGTTCCATTTAGTTACCTGGTGATGGTAGAGAGTTCCATTTAGTTACCTGGGGGATGGTAGAGAGTTCCATTTAGTTACCTGGGGGACGGTAGAGAGTTCCATTTAGTTACCTGGTGATGGTAGAGAGTTCCATTTAGTTACCTGGGTGATGGTAGAGAGTTCCATTTAGTTACCTGGGGGATGGTAGAGAGTTCCATTTAGTTACCTGGGGGATGGTAGAGAGTTCCATTTAGTTACCTGGGGGATGGCACAGAGTTCCATTTAGTTACCTGGGGGATGGTAGAGAGTTCCATTTAGTTACCAGGTGATGGTATAGAGTTCCATTTAGTTACCTGGGGGATGGTAGAGAGTTCCATTTAGTTACCTGGGGGATGGTAGAGAGTTCCATTTAGTTACCTGGGGTATTGTAGAGAGTTACATTTAGTTACCTGGGGGATGGCTGAGAGTTACATTTAGTTACCTGGAGGATGGTAGAGAGTTCCATTTAGTTACCTGGGGGATGGCTGAGAGTTACATTTAGTTACCTGGGGGATGGTAGAGAGTTCCATTTAGTTACCTGGGGGATGGTAGAGAGTTCCATTTAGTTACCTGGGGTATTGTAGTTTAGTTACCTGGGGGATGGCTGAGAGTTCCATTTAGTTACCTGGGGGATGGTAGAGAGTTCAATTTAGTTACCTGGGGGATGGTAGAGAGTTCCATTTAGTTACCTGAGGGATGGCAGAGAGTTCAATTTAGTTACCTGGGGGATGGTAGAGAGTTCCATTTAGTTACCTGGGGGATGGCAGAGAGTTCCATTTAGTTACCTGGGGGATGGTAGAGAGTTCCATTTAGTTACCTGGGGGATGGCAGAGAGTTCCATTTAGTTGCCTGGGGTATGGCAGAGAGTTCCATTTAGTTACCAGGGGGATGGTAGAGAGTTCCATTTAGTTACCTGGGGGATGGTAGAGAGTTCCATTTAGTTACCAGGTGATGGTATAGAGTTCCATTTAGTTACCTGGGGTATGGTAGAGAGTTCCATTTAGTTACCTGAGGGATGGCAGAGAGTTCAATTTAGTTACCTGGGGGATGGTAGAGAGTTCCATTTAGTTACCTGGGGGATGGCAGAGAGTTCCATTTAGTTACCTGGGGGATGGTAGAGAGTTCCATTTAGTTACCAGGTGATGGTATAGAGTTCCATTTAGTTACCTGGGGGATGGTAGAGAGTTCCATTTAGTTACCTGGGGGATGGTAGAGAGTTCCATTTAGTTACCTGGGGTATTGTAGAGAGTTACATTTAGTTACCTGGGGGATGGCTGAGAGTTACATTTAGTTACCTGGAGGATGGTAGAGAGTTCCATTTAGTTACCTGGGGGATTGTAGAGAGTTACATTTAGTTACCTGGGGGATGGCTGAGAGTTACATTTAGTTACCTGGGGGATGGTAGAGAGTTCAATTTAGTTACCTGGGGGATGGTAGAGAGTTCCATTTAGTTACCTGGGGGATGGTAGAGAGTTCCATTTAGTTACCTGGGGGATGGTAGAGAGTTCCATTTAGTTACCAAGGGGATGGTAGAGAGTTCCATTTAGTTACCTGGGGGATGGTAGAGAGTTCCATTTAGTTACCTGGGGGATGGTAGAGAGTTCCATTTAGTTACCAGGTGATGGTAGAGAGTTCCATTTAGTTACCTGGGGGATGGTAGAGAGTTCCATTTAGTTACCTGGGGGATGGTAGGGAGTTCCATTTAGTTACCTGGGGGATGGTAGAGAGTTCCATTTAGTTACCTGGGGGTTGTAGAGAGTTCCATTTAGTTACCTGGGGGATGGTAGAGAGTTCCATTTAGTTACCAGGGGTATTGTAGAGAGTTCCATTTAGTTACCTGGTGATTGTAGAGAGTTCCATTTAGTTACCTGGTGATGGCAGAGAGTTCCATTTAGTTACCTGGTGATGGCAGAGAGTTCCATTTAGTTACCTGGGGGATGGTAGAGAGTTCAATTTAGTTACCTGGGGGATGGTAGAGAGTTCCATTTAGTTACCTGGGGGATGGTAGAGAGTTCCATTTAGTTACCTGGTGATGGTAGAGAGTTCCATTTAGTTACCTGGGGGATGGTAGAGAGTTCCATTTAGTTACCTGGGGGATGGTAGAGAGTTCCATTTAGTTACCTGGTGATGGTAGAGTTCCATTTAGTTACCTGGGGGATGGTAGAGAGTTCCATTTAGTTACCTGGTGATGGGAGAGTTCCATTTAGTTACCTGGGGGATGGCAGAGAGTTCCATTTAGTTACCTGGTGATGGTAGAGAGTTCCATTTAGTTACCTGGGGGATGGTAGAGAGTTCCATTTAGTTACCTGGTGATTGTAGAGAGTTCCATTTAGTTACCTGGTGATGGTAGAGAGTTCCATTTAGTTACCTGGGGGATGGTAGAGAGTTCCATTTAGTTACCTGGGGGACGGTAGAGAGTTCCATTTAGTTACCTGGTGATGGTAGAGAGTTCCATTTAGTTACCTGGGTGATGGTAGAGAGTTCCATTTAGTTACCTGGGGGATGGTAGAGAGTTCCATTTAGTTACCTGGGGGATGGTAGAGAGTTCCATTTAGTTACCTGGGGGATGGCACAGAGTTCCATTTAGTTACCTGGGGGATGGTAGAGAGTTCCATTTAGTTACCAGGTGATGGTATAGAGTTCCATTTAGTTACCTGGGGGATGGTAGAGAGTTCCATTTAGTTACCTGGGGGATGGTAGAGAGTTCCATTTAGTTACCTGGGGTATTGTAGAGAGTTACATTTAGTTACCTGGGGGATGGCTGAGAGTTACATTTAGTTACCTGGAGGATGGTAGAGAGTTCCATTTAGTTACCTGGGGGATTGTAGAGAGTTACATTTAGTTACCTGGGGGATGGCTGAGAGTTACATTTAGTTACCTGGGGGATGGTAGAGAGTTCCATTTAGTTACCTGGGGGATGGTAGAGAGTTCCATTTAGTTACCTGGTGATGGTAGAGTTCCATTTAGTTACCTGGGGGATGGTAGAGAGTTCCATTTAGTTACCTGGTGATGGGAGAGTTCCATTTAGTTACCTGGGGGATGGCAGAGAGTTCCATTTAGTTACCTGGTGATGGTAGAGAGTTCCATTTAGTTACCTGGGGGATGGTAGAGAGTTCCATTTAGTTACCAAGGGGATGGTAGAGAGTTCCATTTAGTTACCTGGGGGATGGTAGAGAGTTCCATTTAGTTACCTGGGGGATGGTAGAGAGTTCCATTTAGTTACCAGGTGATGGTAGAGAGTTCCATTTAGTTACCTGGGGGATGGTAGAGAGTTCCATTTAGTTACCTGGGGGATGGTAGGGAGTTCCATTTAGTTACCTGGGGGATGGTAGAGAGTTCCATTTAGTTACCTGGGGGTTGTAGAGAGTTCCATTTAGTTACCTGGGGGATGGTAGAGAGTTCCATTTAGTTACCAGGGGTATTGTAGAGAGTTCCATTTAGTTACCTGGTGATTGTAGAGAGTTCCATTTAGTTACCTGGTGATGGCAGAGAGTTCCATTTAGTTACCTGGTGATGGCAGAGAGTTCCATTTAGTTACCTGGGGGATGGTAGAGAGTTCAATTTAGTTACCTGGGGGATGGTAGAGAGTTCCATTTAGTTACCTGGGGGATGGTAGAGAGTTCCATTTAGTTACCTGGTGATGGTAGAGAGTTCCATTTAGTTACCTGGGGGATGGTAGAGAGTTCCATTTAGTTACCTGGGGGATGGTAGAGAGTTCCATTTAGTTACCTGGTGATGGTAGAGTTCCATTTAGTTACCTGGGGGATGGTAGAGAGTTCCATTTAGTTACCTGGTGATGGGAGAGTTCCATTTAGTTACCTGGGGGATGGCAGAGAGTTCCATTTAGTTACCTGGTGATGGTAGAGAGTTCCATTTAGTTACCTGGGGGATGGTAGAGAGTTCCATTTAGTTACCTGGTGATTGTAGAGAGTTCCATTTAGTTACCTGGTGATGGTAGAGAGTTCCATTTAGTTACCTGGGGGATGGTAGAGAGTTCCATTTAGTTACCTGGGGGACGGTAGAGAGTTCCATTTAGTTACCTGGTGATGGTAGAGAGTTCCATTTAGTTACCTGGGTGATGGTAGAGAGTTCCATTTAGTTACCTGGGGGATGGTAGAGAGTTCCATTTAGTTACCTGGGGGATGGTAGAGAGTTCCATTTAGTTACCTGGGGGATGGCACAGAGTTCCATTTAGTTACCTGGGGGATGGTAGAGAGTTCCATTTAGTTACCAGGTGATGGTATAGAGTTCCATTTAGTTACCTGGGGGATGGTAGAGAGTTCCATTTAGTTACCTGGGGGATGGTAGAGAGTTCCATTTAGTTACCTGGGGTATTGTAGAGAGTTACATTTAGTTACCTGGGGGATGGCTGAGAGTTACATTTAGTTACCTGGAGGATGGTAGAGAGTTCCATTTAGTTACCTGGGGGATGGCTGAGAGTTACATTTAGTTACCTGGGGGATGGTAGAGAGTTCCATTTAGTTACCTGGGGGATGGTAGAGAGTTCCATTTAGTTACCTGGGGTATTGTAGTTTAGTTACCTGGGGGATGGCTGAGAGTTCCATTTAGTTACCTGGGGGATGGTAGAGAGTTCAATTTAGTTACCTGGGGGATGGTAGAGAGTTCCATTTAGTTACCTGAGGGATGGCAGAGAGTTCAATTTAGTTACCTGGGGGATGGTAGAGAGTTCCATTTAGTTACCTGGGGGATGGCAGAGAGTTCCATTTAGTTACCTGGGGGATGGTAGAGAGTTCCATTTAGTTACCTGGGGGATGGCAGAGAGTTCCATTTAGTTGCCTGGGGTATGGCAGAGAGTTCCATTTAGTTACCAGGGGGATGGTAGAGAGTTCCATTTAGTTACCTGGGGGATGGTAGAGAGTTCCATTTAGTTACCAGGTGATGGTATAGAGTTCCATTTAGTTACCTGGGGTATGGTAGAGAGTTCCATTTAGTTACCTGAGGGATGGCAGAGAGTTCAATTTAGTTACCTGGGGGATGGTAGAGAGTTCCATTTAGTTACCTGGGGGATGGCAGAGAGTTCCATTTAGTTACCTGGGGGATGGTAGAGAGTTCCATTTAGTTACCAGGTGATGGTATAGAGTTCCATTTAGTTACCTGGGGGATGGTAGAGAGTTCCATTTAGTTACCTGGGGGATGGTAGAGAGTTCCATTTAGTTACCTGGGGTATTGTAGAGAGTTACATTTAGTTACCTGGGGGATGGCTGAGAGTTACATTTAGTTACCTGGAGGATGGTAGAGAGTTCCATTTAGTTACCTGGGGGATTGTAGAGAGTTACATTTAGTTACCTGGGGGATGGCTGAGAGTTACATTTAGTTACCTGGGGGATGGTAGAGAGTTCAATTTAGTTACCTGGGGGATGGTAGAGAGTTCCATTTAGTTACCTGGGGGATGGTAGAGAGTTCCATTTAGTTACCTGGGGGATGGTAGAGAGTTCCATTTAGTTACCAAGGGGATGGTAGAGAGTTCCATTTAGTTACCTGGGGGATGGTAGAGAGTTCCATTTAGTTACCTGGGGGATGGTAGAGAGTTCCATTTAGTTACCAGGTGATGGTAGAGAGTTCCATTTAGTTACCTGGGGGATGGTAGAGAGTTCCATTTAGTTACCTGGGGGATGGTAGGGAGTTCCATTTAGTTACCTGGGGGATGGTAGAGAGTTCCATTTAGTTACCTGGGGGTTGTAGAGAGTTCCATTTAGTTACCTGGGGGATGGTAGAGAGTTCCATTTAGTTACCAGGGGTATTGTAGAGAGTTCCATTTAGTTACCTGGTGATTGTAGAGAGTTCCATTTAGTTACCTGGTGATGGCAGAGAGTTCCATTTAGTTACCTGGTGATGGCAGAGAGTTCCATTTAGTTACCTGGGGGATGGTAGAGAGTTCAATTTAGTTACCTGGGGGATGGTAGAGAGTTCCATTTAGTTACCTGGGGGATGGTAGAGAGTTCCATTTAGTTACCTGGTGATGGTAGAGAGTTCCATTTAGTTACCTGGGGGATGGTAGAGAGTTCCATTTAGTTACCTGGGGGATGGTAGAGAGTTCCATTTAGTACCTGGTGATGGTAGAGTTCCATTTAGTTACCTGGGGATGGTAGAGAGTTCCATTTAGTTACCTGGTGATGGGAGAGTTCCATTTAGTTACCTGGGGGATGGCAGAGAGTTCCATTTAGTTACCTGGTGATGGTAGAGAGTTCCATTTAGTTACCTGGGGGATGGTAGAGAGTTCCATTTAGTTACCTGGTGATTGTAGAGAGTTCCATTTAGTTACCTGGTGATGGTAGAGAGTTCCATTTAGTTACCTGGGGGATGGTAGAGAGTTCCATTTAGTTACCTGGGGGACGGTAGAGAGTTCCATTTAGTTACCTGGTGATGGTAGAGAGTTCCATTTAGTTACCTGGGTGATGGTAGAGAGTTTCCATTTAGTTACCTGGGGGATGGTAGAGAGTTCCATTTAGTTACCTGGGGGATGGTAGAGAGTTCCATTTAGGTTACCTGGGGGATGGCACAGAGTTCCATTTAGTTACCTGGGGGATGGTAGAGAGTTCCATTTAGTTAACAGTGAGGGTATAGAGTTCCATTAGTTACCTGTGGGATGGTTAGAGAGTTCCATTAGTACTGGGGGGATGGTAGAGAGTTCCATTTGTTACATGGGTTATTGTAGAGAGTTAATTAGTTACCTGGGGTGGCTGAGAGTTACATTTAGTTACCTGGAGGATTGGTTTTTTTAGCGTCCATTTAGTTACATGGGGGATTGTAAGAGTTCCATTTAGTTACCTGGGGGATGGTAGAGAGTTCCATTTAGTTACCTGGGGGATGGTAGAGAGTTCCATTTAGTTACCTGGGGGATGGTAGAGAGTTCCATTTAGTTACCTGGGGATGGGAGAGTTCCATTTAGTTACCTGGGGGATGGTAGAGAGTTCCATTTAGTTACCTGGGGGATGGGAGAGTTCCATTTAGTTACCTGGGGGATGGTAGAGAGTTCCATTTAGTTACCTGGGGATGGTGAGAGTTCCATTTAGTTACCTGGGGGATGGTAGAGAGTTCCATTTAGTTACCTGGGGGATGGTAGAGAGTTCCATTTAGTTACCTGGGGATGGTAGAGAGTTCCATTTAGTTACCAGGTGATGGTATAGAGTTCCATTTAGTTACCTGGGGTATGGTAGAGAGTTCAATTTAGTTACCTGGGGGATTGTAGAGAGTTCCATTTAGTTACCTGGGGGATGGCTGAGAGTTACATTTAGTTACCTGGGGGATGGTAGAGAGTTCAATTTAGTTACCTGGGGGATGGTAGAGAGTTCTATTTAGTTACCTGGGGGATGGTAGAGAGTTCCATTTAGTTACCAGGTGATGGTATAGAGTTCCATTTAGTTACCTGGGGTATGGTAGAGAGTTCCATTTAGTTACCTGGGGTATGGTAGAGAGTTCCATTTAGTTACCTGGTGATTGTAGAGAGTTCCATTTAGTTACCTGGTTATGGCAGAGAATTCCATTTAGTTACCTGGTGATGGTAGAGAGTTCCATTTAGTTACCTGGGGGATGGTAGAGAGTTCCATTTAGTTACCTGGTGATGGTAGAGAGTTCCATTTAGTTACCTGGTGATGGTAGAGAGTTCCATTTAGTTACCTGGGGGATGGTAGAGAGTTCCATTTAGTTACCTGGGGGATGGTAGAGAGTTCCATTTAGTTACCTGGTGATGGTAGAGAGTTCCATTTAGTTACCTGGGGATGGCAGAGAGTTCCATTTAGTTACCTGGGGATGGCAGAGAGTTCCATTTAGTTACCTGGTGATGGTAGAGAGTTCCATTTAGTTACCTGGTGATGGTAGAGAGTTCCATTTAGTTACCTGGGGGATGGTAGAGAGTTCCATTTAGTTACCTGGGGGATGGTAGAGAGTTCCATTTAGTTACCTGGTGATGGTATAGAGTTCCATTTAGTTACCTGGGGGATGGTAGAGAGTTCCATTTAGTTACCTTTGGGATGGGAGAGTTCCATTTAGTTACCTGGGGTATGGTAGAGAGTTCCATTTAGTTACCTGGGGGATGGCTGAGAGTTCCATTTAGTTACCTGGGGGATGTAGAGAGTTCCATTTAGTTACCTGGGGATGGTGAGAGTTCCATTTAGTTACCTGGGGGATGGTAGAGAGTTCCATTTAGTTACCTGGGGGATGGTAGAGAGTTCCATTTAGTTACCTGGGGGATGGTAGAGAGTTCCATTTAGTTACCTGGGGGATGGTAGAGAGTTCCATTTAGTTACCTGGTGATGGTATAGAGTTCCATTTAGTTACCTGGGGTATGGTAGAGAGTTCAATTTAGTTACCTGGGGGATTGTAGAGAGTTCCATTTAGTTACCTGGGGGATGGTGAGAGTTCATTTAGTTACCTGGGGGATGGTAGAGAGTTCCATTTAGTTACCTGGGGATGGTAGAGAGTTCCATTTAGTTACCTGGGGGATGGTAGAGAGTTCCATTTAGTTACCAGGTGATGGTATAGAGTTCCATTTAGTTACCTGGGGTATGGTAGAGAGTTCCATTTAGTTACCTGGGGTATGGTAGAGAGTTCCATTTAGTTACCTGGGGGATTGTAGAGAGTTCCATTTAGTTACCTGGGGGATGGCTGAGAGTTACATTTAGTTACCTGGGGGATGGTAGAGAGTTCCATTTAGTTACCTGGGGGATGGTAGAGAGTTCCATTTAGTTACCTGGGGATGGTAGAGAGTTCATTTAGTTACCTGGGGGATGGTAGAGAGTTCCATTTAGTTACCTGGGGATGGCAGAGAGTTCCATTTAGTTACCTGGGGTATGGCAGAGAGTTCCATTTAGTTACCTGGTGATGGTAGAGAGTTCCATTTAGTTACCTGGTGATGGTAGAGAGTTCCATTTAGTTACCTGGGGATGGTAGAGAGTTCCATTTAGTTACCTGGTGATGGTAGAGAGTTCCATTTAGTTACCTGGGGGATGGCAGAGAGTTCCATTTAGTTACCTGGGGATGGTAGAGAGTTCCATTTAGTTACCTGGGGATGGTAGAGAGTTCCATTTAGTTACCTGGTGATGGTAGAGAGTTCCATTTAGTTACCTGGGATGGTAGAGAGTTCCATTTAGTTACCTGGGGGATGGTAGAGAGTTCCATTTAGTTACCTGGGGGATGGTAGAGAGTTCCATTTAGTTACCTGGTGATGGTAGAGAGTTCCATTTAGTTACCTGGGGGATGGTAGAGAGTTCCATTTAGTTACCTGGGGTATGGTAGAGAGTTCCATTTAGTTACCAGGTGATGGTAGAGAGTTCCATTTAGTTACCTGGGGATGGTAGAGAGTTCCATTTAGTTACCTGGGGGATGGTAGAGAGTTCCATTTAGTTACCTGGGGATGGTAGAGAGTTCCATTTAGTTACCAGGGATGGTATAGAGTTCCATTTAGTTACCTGGGGATGGTAGAGAGTTCCATTTAGTTACCTGGGGATGGGAGAGTTCCATTTAGTTACCTGGGGTATTGTAGAGAGTTACATTTAGTTACCTGGGGGATGGCTGGAGTTCCATTTAGTTACCTGGGGGATTGTAGAGAGTTTCCATTTAGTTACCATGGGGGATGCTGAGAGTTACATTTAGTTACCTGGGGGATGGTAGAGAGTTCAATTTAGTTACCTGGGGGATGGGTAGAGAGTTCCATTTAGTTACCTGGGGGATGGTAGAGAAGTTCCATTTAGTTACCAGGTGATGGTATAGAGTTCATTTAGTTACCTGGGGTATGGGTAGAGAGTTCCATTTAGTTACCTGGTGGATTGTAGAGAGTTCCATTTAGTTACCTGGGGGATGGCTGAGAGTTACATTTAGTTACCTGGGGATGGTAGAGAGTTCCATTTAGTTACCAGGTGATGGTATAGAGTTCCATTTAGTTACCTGGGGTATGGTAGAGAGTTCCATTTAGTTACCTGAGGGATGGCAGAGAGTTCAATTTAGTTACCTGGGGGATGGCAGAGAGTTCCATTTAGTTACCTGGGGGATGGCAGAGAGTTCCATTTAGTTACTGGGGGATGGTAGAGAGTTCCATTAGTTACCAGGTGATGGTATAGAGTTCCATTTAGTTACCTGGGGGATGGTAGAGAGTTCCATTTAGTTACCTGGTGATGGTAGAGAGTTCCATTTAGTTACCTGGGGTATTGTAGAGAGTTACATTTAGTTACCTGGGGGATGGCTGAGAGTTACATTTAGTTACCTGGAGGATGGTAGAGAGTTCCATTTAGTTACCTGGGGGATTGTAGAGAGTTACATTTAGCTACCTGGGGCATGGCTGAGAGTTACATTTAGTTACCTGGGGGATGGTAGAGAGTTCAATTTAGTTACCTGGGGGATGGTAGAGAGTTCCATTTAGTTACCTGGGGGATGGTAGAGAGTTCCATTTAGTTACCTGGGGGATGGTAGAGAGTTCCATTTAGTTACCAAGGGGATGGTAGAGAGTTCCATTTAGTTACCTGGGGGATGGTAGAGAGTTCCATTTAGTTACCTGGGGGATGGTAGAGAGTTCCATTAGTTACCAGGTGATGGTAGAGAGTTCCATTTAGTTACCTGGGGGATGGTAGAGAGTTCCATTTAGTTACCTGGGGGATGGTAGGGAGTTCCATTTAGTTACCTGGGGGATGGTAGAGAGTTCCATTTAGTTACCTGGGGGTTGTAGAGAGTTCCATTTAGTTACCTGGGGGATGGTAGAGAGTTCCATTTAGTTACCAGGGGTATTGTAGAGAGTTCCATTTAGTTACCTGGTGATTGTAGAGAGTTCCATTTAGTTACCTGGTGATGGCAGAGAGTTCCATTTAGTTACCTGGTGATGGCAGAGAGTTCCATTTAGTTACCTGGGGGATGGTAGAGAGTTCAATTTAGTTACCTGGGGGATGGTAGAGAGTTCCATTTAGTTACCTGGGGGATGGTAGAGAGTTCCATTTAGTTACCTGGTGATGGTAGAGAGTTCCATTTAGTTACCTGGGGGATGGTAGAGAGTTCCATTTAGTTACCTTGGGGATGGTAGAGAGTTCCATTTAGTTACCTGGTGATGGTAGAGTTCCATTTAGTTACCTGGGGGATGGTAGAGAGTTCCATTTAGTTACCTGGTGATGGGAGAGTTCCATTTAGTTACCTGGGGATGGCAGAGAGTTCCATTTAGTTACCTGGTGATGGTAGAGCGTTCCATTTAGTTACCTGGGGGATGGTAGAGAGTTCCATTTAGTTACCTGGTGATTGTAGAGAGTTCCATTTAGTTACCTGGTTATGGCAGAGAATTCCATTTAGTTACCTGGTGATGGTAGAGAGTTCCATTTAGTTACCTGGGGGACGGTAGAGAGTTCCATTTAGTTACCTGGTGATGGTAGAGAGTTCCATTTAGTTACCTGGTGATGGTAGAGAGTTCCATTTAGTTACCTGGGGGATGGTAGAGAGTTCCATTTAGTTACCTGGGGGATGGTAGAGAGTTCCATTTATTTACCTGGTGATGGTAGAGAGTTCCATTTAGATACCTGGGGGATGGCAGAGAGTTCCATTTAGTTGCCTGGGGTATGGCAGAGAGTTCCATTTAGTTACCAGGTGATGGTATAGAGTTCCATTTAGTTACCTGGTGATGGTAGAGAGTTCCATTTAGTTACCTGGGGGATGGTAGAGAGTTCCATTTAGTTACCTGGGGGATGGTAGAGAGTTCCATTTAGTTACCAGGTGATGGTATAGAGTTCCATTTAGTTACCTGGGGGATGGTAGAGAGTTCCATTTAGTTACCTTTGGGATGGGAGAGTTCCATTTAGTTACCTGGGGTATTGTAGAGAGTTACATTTAGTTACCTGGGGGATGGCTGAGAGTTCCATTTAGTTACCTGGGGGATTGTAGAGAGTTCCATTTAGTTACCTGGGGGATGGCTGAGAGTTACATTTAGTTACCTGGGGGATGGTAGAGAGTTCAATTTAGTTACCTGGGGGATGGTAGAGAGTTCCATTTAGTTACCTGGGGGATGGTAGAGAGTTCCATTTAGTTACCAGGTGATGGTATAGAGTTCCATTTAGTTACCTGGGGTATGGTAGAGAGTTCCATTTAGTTACCTGGGGTATGGTAGAGAGTTCCATTTAGTTACCTGAGGGATGGCAGAGAGTTCAATTTAGTTACCTGGGGGATGGTAGAGAGTTCCATTTAGTTACCTGGGGGATGGCAGAGAGTTCCATTTAGTTACCTGGGGGATGGTAGAGAGTTCCATTTGGTTACCAGATGATGGTATAGAGTTCCATTTAGTTACCTGGGGGATGGTAGAGAGTTCCATTTAGTTACCTGGTGATGGTAGAGAGTTCCATTTAGATACCTGGGGGATGGCAGAGAGTTCCATTTAGTTGCCTGGGGTATGGCAGAGAGTTTCCATTTAGTTACCAGGTGATGGTATAGAGTTCCATTTAGTTACCTGGTGATGGTAGAGAGTTCCATTTAGTTACCTGGGGGATGGTAGAGAGTTCCATTTAGTTACCTGGGGGATGGTAGAGAGTTCCATTTAGTTACCAGGTGATGGTATAGAGTTCCATTTAGTTACCTGGGGGATGGTAGAGAGTTCCATTTAGTTACCTTTGGGATGGGAGAGTTCCATTTAGTTACCTGGGGTATTGTAGAGAGTTACATTTAGTTACCTGGGGGATGGCTGAGAGTTCCATTTAGTTACCTGGGGGATTGTAGAGAGTTCCATTTAGTTACCTGGGGGATGGCTGAGAGTTACATTTAGTTACCTGGGGGATGGTAGAGAGTTCAATTTAGTTACCTGGGGGATGGTAGAGAGTTCCATTTAGTTACCTGGGGGATGGTAGAGAGTTCAATTTAGTTACCAGGTGATGGTATAGAGTTCCATTTAGTTACCTGGGGTATGGTAGAGAGTTCCATTTAGTTACCTGGGGTATGGTAGAGAGTTCCATTTAGTTACCTGAGGGATGGCAGAGAGTTCAATTTAGTTACCTGGGGGATGGTAGAGAGTTCCATTTAGTTACCTGGGGGATGGCAGAGAGTTCCATTTAGTTACCTGGGGGATGGTAGAGAGTTCCATTTGGTTACCAGATGATGGTATAGAGTTCCATTTATTTACCTGGGGGATGGTAGAGAGTTCCATTTAGTTACCTGGTGATGGTAGAGAGTTCCATTTAGTTACCTGGGGTATTGTAGAGAGTTACATTTAGTTACCTGGGGGATGGCTGAGAGTTCCATTTAGTTACCTGGAGGATGGTAGAGAGTTCCATTTAGTTACCTGGGGGATTGTAGAGAGTTACATTTAGTTACCTGGGGGATGGCTGAGAGTTACATTTAGTTACCTGGGGGATGGTAGAGAGTTCAATTTAGTTACCTGGGGGATGGTAGAGAGTTCCATTTAGTTACCTGGGGGATGGCAGAGAGTTCCATTTAGTTACCTGGGGGATGGTAGAGAGTTCCATTTAGTTACCTTTGGGATGGAAGAGTTCAATTTAGTTACCTGGGGGATGGTAGAGAGTTCCATTTAGTTACCTGGGGGATTTCAGAGAGTTCCATTTAGTTACCTGCAGATGGTAGAGAGTTCAATTTAGTTACCTGGGGGATGGCAGAGAGTTCCATTTAGTTACCTGGGGGATGGCAGAGAGTTCCATTTAGTTACCTGGGGGATGGTAGAGAGTTCCATTTAGTTACCAGAGGGATGGTAGAGAGTTCCATTTAGTTACCTTTGGGATGGAAGAGTTCAATTTAGTTACCTGGGGGATGGTAGAGAGTTCCATTTAGTTACCTGGGGGATGGCAGAGAGTTCCATTTAGTTACCTGCAGATGGTAGAGAGTTCCATTTAGTTACCTGGGGGATGGTAGAGAGTTCAATTTAGTTACCTGGGGGATGGCAGAGAGTTCCATTTAGTTACCTGGGGGATGGCTGAGAGTTTACATTTAGTTACCTGGGGGATGGTAGAGTTCCATTTAGTTACCTGCGGATGGTAGAGAGTTCCATTTAGTTACCTGGGGGATGGTAGAGAGTTCCATTTAGTTACCTGGGGGATGGTAGAGAGTTCCATTTAGTTTCCTTTGGGATGGGAGAGTTCCATTTAGTTACCTGGAGGATGGTATAGAGTTCCATTTAGTTACCTGGGGGATGGTAGAGAGTTCCATTTAGTTACCTGGGGGATGGTAGAGAGTTCCATTTATTTACCTGGTGATGGTAGAGAGTTCCATTTAGATACCTGGGGGATGGCAGAGAGTTCCATTTAGTTGCCTGGGGTATGGCAGAGAGTTCCATTTAGTTACCAGGTGATGGTATAGAGTTCCATTTAGTTACCTGGTGATGGTAGAGAGTTCCATTTAGTTACCTGGGGGATGGTAGAGAGTTCCATTTAGTTACCTGGGGGATGGTAGAGAGTTCCATTTAGTTACCAGGTGATGGTATAGAGTTCCATTTAGTTACCTGGGGGATGGTAGAGAGTTCCATTTAGTTACCTTTGGGATGGGAGAGTTCCATTTAGTTACCTGGGGTATTGTAGAGAGTTACATTTAGTTACCTGGGGGATGGCTGAGAGTTCCATTTAGTTACCTGGGGGATTGTAGAGAGTTCCATTTAGTTACCTGGGGGATGGCTGAGAGTTACATTTAGTTACCTGGGGGATGGTAGAGAGTTCAATTTAGTTACCTGGGGGATGGTATAGAGTTCCATTTAGTTACCTGGGGGATGGTAGAGAGTTCCATTTAGTTACCTGGGGGATGGTAGAGAGTTCCATTTATTTACCTGGTGATGGTAGAGAGTTCCATTTAGATACCTGGGGGATGGCAGAGAGTTCCATTTAGTTGCCTGGGGTATGGCAGAGAGTTCCATTTAGTTACCAGGTGATGGTATAGAGTTCCATTTAGTTACCTGGTGATGGTAGAGAGTTCCATTTAGTTACCTGGGGGATGGTAGAGAGTTCCATTTAGTTACCTGGGGGATGGTAGAGAGTTCCATTTAGTTACCAGGTGATGGTATAGAGTTCCATTTAGTTACCTGGGGGATGGTAGAGAGTTCCATTTAGTTACCTTTGGGATGGGAGAGTTCCATTTAGTTACCTGGGGTATTGTAGAGAGTTACATTTAGTTACCTGGGGGATGGCTGAGAGTTCCATTTAGTTACCTGGGGGATTGTAGAGAGTTCCATTTAGTTACCTGGGGGATGGCTGAGAGTTACATTTAGTTACCTGGGGGATGGTAGAGAGTTCAATTTAGTTACCTGGGGGATGGTAGAGAGTTCCATTTAGTTACCTGGGGGATGGTAGAGAGTTCCATTTAGTTACCAGGTGATGGTATAGAGTTCCATTTAGTTACCTGGGGTATGGTAGAGAGTTCCATTTAGTTACCTGGGGTATGGTAGAGAGTTCCATTTAGTTACCTGAGGGATGGCAGAGAGTTCAATTTAGTTACCTGGGGGATGGTAGAGAGTTCCATTTAGTTACCTGGGGGATGGCAGAGAGTTCCATTTAGTTACCTGGGGGATGGTAGAGAGTTCCATTTGGTTACCAGATGATGGTATAGAGTTCCATTTAGTTACCTGGGGGATGGTAGAGAGTTCCATTTAGTTACCTGGTGATGGTAGAGAGTTCCATTTAGATACCTGGGGGATGGCAGAGAGTTCCATTTAGTTGCCTGGGGTATGGCAGAGAGTTCCATTTAGTTACCAGGTGATGGTATAGAGTTCCATTTAGTTACCTGGTGATGGTAGAGAGTTCCATTTAGTTACCTGGGGGATGGTAGAGAGTTCCATTTAGTTACCTGGGGGATGGTAGAGAGTTCCATTTAGTTACCAGGTGATGGTATAGAGTTCCATTTAGTTACCTGGGGGATGGTAGAGAGTTCCATTTAGTTACCTTTGGGATGGGAGAGTTCCATTTAGTTACCTGGGGTATTGTAGAGAGTTACATTTAGTTACCTGGGGGATGGCTGAGAGTTCCATTTAGTTACCTGGGGGATTGTAGAGAGTTCCATTTAGTTACCTGGGGGATGGCTGAGAGTTACATTTAGTTACCTGGGGGATGGTAGAGAGTTCAATTTAGTTACCTGGGGGATGGTAGAGAGTTCCATTTAGTTACCTGGGGGATGGTAGAGAGTTCCATTTAGTTACCAGGTGATGGTATAGAGTTCCATTTAGTTACCTGGGGTATGGTAGAGAGTTCCATTTAGTTACCTGGGGTATGGTAGAGAGTTCCATTTAGTTACCTGAGGGATGGCAGAGAGTTCAATTTAGTTACCTGGGGGATGGTAGAGAGTTCCATTTAGTTACCTGGGGGATGGCAGAGAGTTCCATTTAGTTACCTGGGGGATGGTAGAGAGTTCCATTTGGTTACCAGATGATGGTATAGAGTTCCATTTATTTACCTGGGGGATGGTAGAGAGTTCCATTTAGTTACCTGGTGATGGTAGAGAGTTCCATTTAGTTACCTGGGGTATTGTAGAGAGTTACATTTAGTTACCTGGGGGATGGCTGAGAGTTCCATTTAGTTACCTGGAGGATGGTAGAGAGTTCCATTTAGTTACCTGGGGGATTGTAGAGAGTTACATTTAGTTACCTGGGGGATGGCTGAGAGTTACATTTAGTTACCTGGGGGATGGTAGAGAGTTCAATTTAGTTACCTGGGGGATGGTAGAGAGTTCCATTTAGTTACCTGGGGGATGGCAGAGAGTTCCATTTAGTTACCTGGGGGATGGTAGAGAGTTCCATTTAGTTACCTTTGGGATGGAAGAGTTCAATTTAGTTACCTGGGGGATGGTAGAGAGTTCCATTTAGTTACCTGGGGGATGGCAGAGAGTTCCATTTAGTTACCTGCAGATGGTAGAGAGTTCAATTTAGTTACCTGGGGGATGGCAGAGAGTTCCATTTAGTTACCTGGGGGATGGCAGAGAGTTCCATTTAGTTACCTGGGGGATGGTAGAGAGTTCCATTTAGTTACCAGAGGGATGGTAGAGAGTTCCATTTAGTTACCTTTGGGATGGAAGAGTTCAATTTAGTTACCTGGGGGATGGTAGAGAGTTCCATTTAGTTACCTGGGGGATGGCAGAGAGTTCCATTTAGTTACCTGCAGATGGTAGAGAGTTCCATTTAGTTACCTGGGGGATGGTAGAGAGTTCAATTTAGTTACCTGGGGGATGGCAGAGAGTTCCATTTAGTTACCTGGGGGATGGCTGAGAGTTTACATTTAGTTACCTGGGGGATGGTAGAGTTCCATTTAGTTACCTGCGGATGGTAGAGAGTTCCATTTAGTTACCTGGGGGATGGTAGAGAGTTCCATTTAGTTACCTGGGGGATGGTAGAGAGTTCCATTTAGTTTCCTTTGGGATGGGAGAGTTCCATTTAGTTACCTGGAGGATGGTATAGAGTTCCATTTAGTTACCTGGGGGATGGTAGAGAGTTCCATTTAGTTACCTGGTGATGGTAGAGAGTTCCATTTATTTACCAGGGGATGGCTGAGAGTTACATTTAGTTACCTGGGGGATGGTAGAGTTCCATTTAGTTACCTGGGGGATGGTAGAGAGTTCCATTTAGTTACCAGGGGGATGGTAGAGAGTTACATTTAGTTACCTGGGGGATGGCAGAGAGTTCCATTTTGTTACCTGGGGGACGGCAGAGAGTTCCATTTAGTTACCTGGGGGATGGTAGAGAGTTCCATTTAGTTACCAGGGGGATGGTAGAGAGTTCCATTTAGTTACCTAGGGGATGGTAGAGAGTTCCATTTAGTTTCCTGGGGGATGGTAGAGAGTTCCATTTAGTTACCTGGGGGTTGGTAGAGAGTTCCATTTAGTTACCTGGGGGATGGTATAGAGTTCCATTTAGTTTCCTTTGGGATGGGAGAGTTCCATTTAGTTACCTGTGGATGGTAGAGAGTTCCATTTAGTTACCTGGGGGATGGCAGAGAGTTCCATTTATTTACCTGGGGAATGATAGAGAGTTCCATTTAGTTACCTGGGGGATGGAAGAGAGTTCCATTTAGTTACCTGGGGGATGGCTGAGAGTTTACATTTAGTTACCTGGGGGATGGTAGAGTTCCATTTAGTTACCTGCGGATGGTAGAGAGTTCCATTTAGTTACCTGGGGGATGGTAGAGAGTTCCATTTAGTTACCTGGGGGATGGTAGAGAGTTCCATTTAGTTTCCTTTGGGATGGGAGAGTTCCATTTAGTTACCTGGAGGATGGTATAGAGTTCCATTTAGTTACCTGGGGGATGGTAGAGAGTTCCATTTAGTTACCTGGGGGATGGTAGAGAGTTCCATTTATTTACCTGGTGATGGTAGAGAGTTCCATTTAGATACCTGGGGGATGGCAGAGAGTTCCATTTAGTTGCCTGGGGTATGGCAGAGAGTTCCATTTAGTTACCAGGTGATGGTATAGAGTTCCATTTAGTTACCTGGTGATGGTAGAGAGTTCCATTTAGTTACCTGGGGGATGGTAGAGAGTTCCATTTAGTTACCTGGGGGATGGTAGAGAGTTCCATTTAGTTACCAGGTGATGGTATAGAGTTCCATTTAGTTACCTGGGGGATGGTAGAGAGTTCCATTTAGTTACCTTTGGGATGGGAGAGTTCCATTTAGTTACCTGGGGTATTGTAGAGAGTTACATTTAGTTACCTGGGGGATGGCTGAGAGTTCCATTTAGTTACCTGGGGGATTGTAGAGAGTTCCATTTAGTTACCTGGGGGATGGCTGAGAGTTACATTTAGTTACCTGGGGGATGGTAGAGAGTTCAATTTAGTTACCTGGGGGATGGTAGAGAGTTCCATTTAGTTACCTGGGGGATGGTAGAGAGTTCCATTTAGTTACCAGGTGATGGTATAGAGTTCCATTTAGTTACCTGGGGTATGGTAGAGAGTTCCATTTAGTTACCTGGGGTATGGTAGAGAGTTCCATTTAGTTACCTGAGGGATGGCAGAGAGTTCAATTTAGTTACCTGGGGGATGGTAGAGAGTTCCATTTAGTTACCTGGGGGATGGCAGAGAGTTCCATTTAGTTACCTGGGGGATGGTAGAGAGTTCCATTTGGTTACCAGATGATGGTATAGAGTTCCATTTAGTTACCTGGGGGATGGTAGAGAGTTCCATTTAGTTACCTGGTGATGGTAGAGAGTTCCATTTAGATACCTGGGGGATGGCAGAGAGTTCCATTTAGTTGCCTGGGGTATGGCAGAGAGTTCCATTTAGTTACCAGGTGATGGTATAGAGTTCCATTTAGTTACCTGGTGATGGTAGAGAGTTCCATTTAGTTACCTGGGGGATGGTAGAGAGTTCCATTTAGTTACCTGGGGGATGGTAGAGAGTTCCATTTAGTTACCTTTGGGATGGGAGAGTTCCATTTAGTTACCTGGGGTATTGTAGAGAGTTACATTTAGTTACCTGGGGGATGGCTGAGAGTTCCATTTAGTTACCTGGGGGATTGTAGAGAGTTCCATTTAGTTACCTGGGGGATGGCTGAGAGTTACATTTAGTTACCTGGGGGATGGTAGAGAGTTCAATTTAGTTACCTGGGGGATGGTAGAGAGTTCCATTTAGTTACCTGGGGGATGGTAGAGAGTTCCATTTAGTTACCAGGTGATGGTATAGAGTTCCATTTAGTTACCTGGGGTATGGTAGAGAGTTCCATTTAGTTACCTGGGGTATGGTAGAGAGTTCCATTTAGTTACCTGAGGGATGGCAGAGAGTTCAATTTAGTTACCTGGGGGATGGTAGAGAGTTCCATTTAGTTACCTGGGGGATGGCAGAGAGTTCCATTTAGTTACCTGGGGGATGGTAGAGAGTTCCATTTGGTTACCAGATGATGGTATAGAGTTCCATTTATTTACCTGGGGGATGGTAGAGAGTTCCATTTAGTTACCTGGTGATGGTAGAGAGTTCCATTTAGTTACCTGGGGTATTGTAGAGAGTTACATTTAGTTACCTGGGGGATGGCTGAGAGTTCCATTTAGTTACCTGGAGGATGGTAGAGAGTTCCATTTAGTTACCTGGGGGATTGTAGAGAGTTACATTTAGTTACCTGGGGGATGGCTGAGAGTTACATTTAGTTACCTGGGGGATGGTAGAGAGTTCAATTTAGTTACCTGGGGGATGGTAGAGAGTTCCATTTAGTTACCTGGGGGATGGCAGAGAGTTCCATTTAGTTACCTGGGGGATGGTAGAGAGTTCCATTTAGTTACCTTTGGGATGGAAGAGTTCAATTTAGTTACCTGGGGGATGGTAGAGAGTTCCATTTAGTTACCTGGGGGATGGCAGAGAGTTCCATTTAGTTACCTGCAGATGGTAGAGAGTTCAATTTAGTTACCTGGGGGATGGCAGAGAGTTCCATTTAGTTACCTGGGGGATGGCAGAGAGTTCCATTTAGTTACCTGGGGGATGGTAGAGAGTTCCATTTAGTTACCAGAGGGATGGTAGAGAGTTCCATTTAGTTACCTTTGGGATGGAAGAGTTCAATTTAGTTACCTGGGGGATGGTAGAGAGTTCCATTTAGTTACCTGGGGGATGGCAGAGAGTTCCATTTAGTTACCTGCAGATGGTAGAGAGTTCCATTTAGTTACCTGGGGATGGTAGAGAGTTCAATTTAGTTACCTGGGGGATGGCAGAGAGTTCCATTTAGTTACCTGGGGGATGGCTGAGAGTTTACATTTAGTTACCTGGGGGATGGTAGAGTTCCATTTAGTTACCTGCGGATGGTAGAGAGTTCCATTTAGTTACCTGGGGGATGGTAGAGAGTTCCATTTAGTTACCTGGGGGATGGTAGAGAGTTCCATTTAGTTTCCTTTGGGATGGGAGAGTTCCATTTAGTTACCTGGAGGATGGTATAGAGTTCCATTTAGTTACCTGGGGGATGGTAGAGAGTTCCATTTAGTTACCTGGTGATGGTAGAGAGTTCCATTTATTTACCAGGGGATGGCTGAGAGTTACATTTAGTTACCTGGGGGATGGTAGAGTTCCATTTAGTTACCTGGGGGATGGTAGAGAGTTCCATTTAGTTACCAGGGGGATGGTAGAGAGTTACATTTAGTTACCTGGGGGATGGCAGAGAGTTCCATTTTGTTACCTGGGGGACGGCAGAGAGTTCCATTTAGTTACCTGGGGGATGGTAGAGAGTTCCATTTAGTTACCAGGGGGATGGTAGAGAGTTCCATTTAGTTACCTAGGGGATGGTAGAGAGTTCCATTTAGTTTCCTGGGGGATGGTAGAGAGTTCCATTTAGTTACCTGGGGGTTGGTAGAGAGTTCCATTTAGTTACCTGGGGGATGGTAGAGAGTTCCATTTAGTTTCCTTTGGGATGGGAGAGTTCCATTTAGTTACCTGTGGATGGTAGAGAGTTCCATTTAGTTACCTGGGGGATGGCAGAGAGTTCCATTTATTTACCTGGGGAATGATAGAGAGTTCCATTTAGTTACCTGGGGGATGGAAGAGAGTTCCATTTAGTCAGGGCTATGTTTATTCATGTTCTGGACCTGGGGACTGTGAAGAGACCTCTGGTTGCATGTCTTGTGTTATATCGATAAGTGTCTGAACTGTGTGTCAACTGCTTAAACACACAGTTCGGTACATTCAACACAACACCTCGCACAAATATCAATATTGATGCAGTCAATCTCTCCTCAACTTTGAGCCGGGAGAGACTCGCATGCATGTCATTGACATTCACCCTCCATGTACGTCTATGTGCAGTACGTGCTGCTCTGTTGTGGACCAACTGCAGTTTGCCTTTGTCCTTATGTTCCACACCTGACCAGACACCTGAAGTTGTCCAAGTGCGACAAGACTAGGGCTTGTAGGACCTGTCTGCTTGACTGAGATGTCAAGAAAGGAGAGCAATGCATGATCATTGTGGCAGACCAGGGTGTTGGGGTCAAAACATTTACACAGATCAGACACAGACAGAGTAGGATTAGCTCAGTTTAAGGTTAAGAGCAGGTAGCCTAGCGGTTATGAGCAGGTAGCCTAGCAGTTAGAGCAGGTAGCCTAGCGGTTAGAGCAGGTAGCCTAGCGGTTATGAGCAGGTAGCCTAGCGGTTATGTACAGGTAGCCTAGAAGTTATGTACAGGTAGACTAGCGGTTATTAGCAGGTAGCCTAGAAGTTATGTACAGGTAGCCTAGTGGTTATGAGCAGGTAGCCTAGCGGTTAGAGCAGGTAGCCTAGCGGTTAGAGCAGGTAGCCTAGCGGTTATGAGCAGGTAGCCTAGAAGTTATGTACAGGTAGCCTAGCGGTTAGAGCAGGTAGCCTAGCGGTTATGAGCAGGTAGCCTAGCGGTTATGTACAGGTAGCCTAGTGGTTATGACCATTGCTTGTTCAAATCCCCCAGTCGACTGGGTGAAAAATCTGTCGATATGCCCTTGAGTAAGGCACTTAACCCTAATTGCTCCTGTAAACGGCTCTTGATTAGAACGTCTTCTAAATGACTAACATGTACAAAAGGTGATGTTCATTTAACAGGCTATAGACAGAAGATCATTGGTTGAGACTGGTACTGAGACTGGTCATAAAAAAACCCTCGGACACAGCCTGTACGGAGGTGAGAGAACATACCCCCTCGGACACAGCCTGTACGGAGGTGAGAGAACATACCCCCCCGGACACAGCCTGTACGGAGGTGAGAGAACATACCCCCTCAGACACAGCCTGTACGGAGGTGAGAGAACATACCCCCTCAGACACAGCCTGTACGGAGGTGAGAGAACATACCCCCTCGGACACAGCCTGTACGGAGGTGAGAGAACATACCCCCTCGGACACAGCATGTACGGAGGTGAGAGAACATACCCCCTCGGACACAGCCTGTACGGAGGTGAGAGAACATACCCCCTCGGACACAGCCTGTACGGAGGTGAGAGAACATACCCCCTCGGACACAGCCTGTACGGAGGTGAGAGAACATACCCCCTCGGACACAGCCTGTACGGAGGTGAGAGAACATACCCCCTCGGACACAGCCTGTACGGAGGTGAGAGAACATACCCCCTCGGACACAGCCTGTACGGAGGTGAGAGAACATACCCCCTCGGACACAGCCTGTACAGAGGTGAGAGAACATACCCCCTCAGACACAGCCTGTACGGAGGTGAGAGAACATACCCCCTCGGACACAGTCTGTACGGATGTGAGAGAACATACCCCCTCGGACACAGCCTGTACGGAGGTGAGAGAACATACCCCCTCGGACACAGCCTGTACGGAGGTGAGAGAACATACCCCCTCGGACACAGCCTGTACGGAGGTGAGAGAACATACCCCCTCGGACACAGCCTGTACAGAGGTGAGAGAACATACCCCCCCTGACACAGCCTGTACGGAGGTGAGAGAACATACCCCCTCAGACACAGCCTGTACGGAGGTGAGAGAACATACCCCCTCAGACACAGCCTGTACAGAGGTGAGAGAACATACCCCCTCGGACACAGCCTGTACAGAGATGAGAGAACATACCCCCTCAGACACAGCCTGTACATAGGTGAGAGAACATACCCCCTCGGACACAGCCTGTACAGAGGTGAGAGAACATACCCCCTCGGACACAGCCTGTACGGAGGTGAGAGAACATACCCCCTCGGACACAGCCTGTACGGAGAACAGGTTTGATGTGGTTGATGAGATATTTCAGTTCTGTGTAATTTCTGTATGTGTAAGAGCATTACAAATGTAAGTGTCTGATTGAATTGGGCCTCCAATGTGAGCTTGTCATGATTATTGGGGTTCTATGATGCACACAGTTGAAATTAAGATTCCTAACATGACTTTTAAAGAATAACACTATACAGGTAAGATAGACCCTGACAGGGGATATGACACTATACAGGTAAGATAGACCCTGGCAGGGGATATGACACTATACAGGTAAGATAGACCCTGACAGGGGATATGACACTATACAGGTAAGATAGACCCTGACAGGGGATATGACACTATACAGGTAAGATAGACCCTGGCAGGGGATATGACACTATACAGGTAAGATAGACCCTGACAGGGGATATGACACTATACAGGTAAGATAGACCCTGACAGGGGATATGACACTATACAGGTAAGATAGACCCTGGCAGGGGATATGACACTATACAGGTAAGATAGACCCTGACAGGGGATATGACACTATACAGGTAAGATAGACCCTGACAGGGGATATGACACTATACAGGTAAGATAGACCTTGACAGGGGATATGACACTATACAGGTAAGATAGACCCTGACAGGGAATTCTCCAGCTTCAGGCCCTAATACCTACAGTATATCTAAGACACAGACACAGAGTTACAATATATCTAAGACACAGACTACAGAGTAACAGTATATCTAAGACACAGACTACAGAGTAACAGTATATCTTAGACACAGACTACAGAGTAACAGTATATCTTAGACACAGACTACAGTAGATACAGCTGCTTCAGTTTGCCTGCAATTTATTCATTTCTCGTATTGACTGGTGGACTATATGCCATTTGTAAAGCACACAGTGGCCATTCCATGTTTGGTGCATGCTCAGAATACGAAGTCCCAGGGATGCTGCAACGCAGAATGTATAGAGGGGAAGACGAGAGCAGAACCGTAGGTTAGAGCCGAGCGCCCCTGAAATGATGAGCAACGCTAGGAGGTGTGTGTTATGGTGATAGAACGGCGAAGGAGACCATGATCATTAAGGAAGGGGGGGGGGGGGGGGGTGGGGGGGGGGGGGGGGGGGGGATCAGCCAATCGTGAAATAAAAATGGACGGACTACTTCAAAATGGAGATTGCCTGAATGGCACTGCACACGCTGTCAGGGTTACAACGACAACAGATTCCTTTCTGTAGGCTAATTTCTAGGCGTATGGGCTATCATGTGGTCTAGTTTGACATACTTAGTTAGGCCTACCATTCTGTTTTGTATGTGACTAGGTACACTCTTACAAACAGCAGCCATAAACTTTCAGCACTACGGACAGCTACGACGACAACAACAGAGAGACGGGTAGCTGTTTCAGCACCGTGGACAGCTACGACGACAACAGAGAGACGGGTAGCCATTTCAGCACCGTGGACAGCTACGACGACAACAACAGAGAGACGGGTAGCTGTTTCAGCACCACGGACAGCTACGACGACAACAGAGAGACGGGTAGCCGTTTCAGCACCGTGGACAGCTACGACGACAACAGAGAGACGGGAGGCCGTTTCAGCACCACGGACAGCTACGACGACAACAAAGAGACGGGTAGCCGTTTCAGCACCACGGACAGCTACGACGACAACAGAGAGACGGGTAGCTGTTTCAGCACCACGGACAGCTACGACGACAACAGAGAGACGGGAGGCCGTTTCAGCACCACGGACAGCTACTTCGACAACAGAGAGACGGGTAGCCGTTTCAGCACCACGGACAGCTACGACGACAACAAAGAGACGGGTAGCCGTTTCAGCACCACGGACAGCTACGACGACAACAGAGAGACGGGTAGCTGTTTCAGCACCACGGACAGCTACGACGACAACAGAGAGACGGGAGGCCGTTTCAGCACCACGGACAGCTACGACGACAACAGAGAGACGGGAGGCCGTTTCAGCACCACGGACAGCTACGACGACAACAAAGAGACGGGTAGCCGTTTCAGCACCACGGACAGCTACGACGACAACAGAGAGACGGGTAGCTGTTTCAGCACCACGGACAGCTACGACGACAACAGAGAGACGGGAGGCCGTTTCAGCACCACGGACAGCTACTTCGACAACAGAGAGACGGGTAGCCGTTTCAGCACCACGGACAGCTACGACGACAACAGAGAGACGGGTAGCCGTTTCAGCACCACGGACAGCTACGACGACAACAAAGAGACGGGTAGCCGTTTCAGCACCACGGACAGCTACGACGACAAAAGAGAGACGGGTAGCCGTTTCAGCACCACGGACAGTTACGACGACAACAGAGAGACGGGAGGCCGTTTCAGCACCACGGACAGCTACGACGACAAAAGAGAGACGGGTAGCCGTTTCAGCACCACAGACAGCTACGACAACAACAGAGAGACGGGTAGTCGTTTCAGCACCACGGACAGCTATGACGATAACAGAGAGACGGGTAGCCGTTTCAGCACCACGGACAGCTACGACGACAACAGAGAGACGGGAGGCCGTTTCAGCACCACGGACAGCTACGACGACAACAAAGAGACGGGTAGCCGTTTCAGCACCACCGACAGCTACGACGACAACAGAGAGACGGGTAGCTGTTTCAGTACCACGGACAGCTACGACGACAACAGAGAGACGGGAGGCCGTTTCAGCACTACGGACAGCTACGACGACAACAAAGAGACGGGAGGCCGTTTCAGCACCACGGACAGTGGACAGCGCCTTGCCTGTCCATCAATGAGAGAAGACTGCAAAGCCAAGCAGCAGCTGTGTTGGGCTGGTGTGCCATGCTGCAGGCAGGCAGGCATGTCAGCTATTTGAGAGCAGCAATTGTGGTCGGTCGCTGATCTGCAAGTCACAATGAGTAAGGTGGTTATTTAAGATGTGAGATCATTTTGTAGATCAATGACCTTCTCTGCCATTCATGCGTATTGCTCTCTTTCCACTTAACCCTAACTTGAAAATTGTAACCTACATTTATACGAAATTATTGGTTGATTTTTGTTTTTTAAATACTGCCCTCTGACTCGTCAGTTGTGGCTAATATAATTGTATAGTTTCCAAATAGATCTGACAACATAACTAGGATAAAAATGCACCACAGATCTCAACAAAGATGTTTCAAATTGTCTCCTTTATTATGTTATTGACAAAACAAAAATCGAAAATGTAACAAAATTGGCAATAAATTTATCAAATTAAATAATTAATTCCCATGCATAATTCCCTGAAATAAAAACAAACGTTTCATAGCGAGGAAGTAAAAAAAACAAAAAAAATTATCAAATAATCAAAAATGAACTATCCAACTATCTGAAGTACAGTGCAATCATCAATGGTGTGTTGTTGTTGTTGTTGTTGTTGTTGTGAACATCGTGACTTGAATTCAATCAAATCTTGAATCTGGATTTCCAGGTACCCGTGGAGTTTGCTAGGTAGGCACACTATAACCGTGGACGGAACACATTGACTGCCTGCGTCCCTAAAGACATTCCACATTCCTACGTGGTGCATTGCTTTTGACCAGAACCCTTTATTTACAGTAGTAGTGCACTACGTAGGGAATATGGTGTCATTTGGGACACTACCCCATGTTCTGTATCTTACAGACAAAGCTATACAGTAGATCTCTGTCAACCAGTCAACCTGTAAAGCAGCTTTGATTCAATTTACCGTCCAGTTGTCATGACACCTATGTTGCAATAAGACATACAGTAAATATATAAGTATGTAAACATATATTTACATAAATATATAAATATACAAACATACTACGTGAGGATGCTTTTGACAAAATAGACATTAAAATCAATAATCATTTGACATATATAAATTGAAATGCATTGAAATTCAATGTTTTTTAAAATCTTCTTCTCTCCCACCCCCCCGCCCGCCCCACCCTTCCCCCTCGCCCGCCCCGTCCCCTCGCCCGCCCCGTCCCCTCGCCTGCCCCGCCCCCTCGCCCACCCCGCCCCGTCGCCTGCCCCGCCCCCTCACCCGCCCCGTCCCCTCACCCGCCCCGTCCCCTCACCCGCCCCGCCCCCTCGCCTGCCCCGTCCCCTCACCCGCCCCGCCCCCTCGCCTGCCCCGCCCCCTCGCCCGCCCCGCCCCCTCGCCCGCCCTTCCCCCTCGCCCGTCCCATCCCCTCACCCGCCCCGTCCCCTCGCCTGCCCCGCCCCCTCGCCCACCCCGCCCCCTCGCCTGCCCCGCCCCCTCGCCCGCCCCGCCCCCTCGCCCGTCCATAGATATCAGTTCAGTCACATTTTTTTTGTGTGAATCAAAGTGTCAAAAACAGTCCAGAGTGAGACGTCATCAACCAAGACTCCAATGTTAAAGTCCGTTTTAATAGTCATGGTAGTCTTACTAGATTTGTGTTGTTGTTTTTTGGTACAATATGCTGCTGGTACATGTAATATTGGGGTATGGTGATATGCGATGGCTCAGGTCCTGGTTGCGTCACCTTCATAACATTGGCTGGGTCCCGAACAGCACTCTATTCCCTTTATAGTGCACTAGTTTTGACCGGGGCCCTTGTCACTATATAGGGAATAGGGTGCCATTTGGGACATCGACTAATGCGAGATGGACATGATAGAAACATTGCAATTCATAGCAGAACGTAGTACAAGGTACAAGATGAGATACATTGGAACGGAACATGGTACAAGATGAGATACATTGGAACAGAACATGGTACATGGTACAAGAGGAGATACATTGGAACGGAACATGGTACAAGGTACAAGATGAGATACATTGGAACGGAACATGGTACAAGATGAGATACATTGGAACGGAACATGGTACAAGATGAGATACATTGGAACAGAACATGGTACAAGATGAGATACATTGGAACGGAACATGGTACATGGTACAAGATGAGATACATTGGAACGGAACATGGTACATGGTACAAGATGAGATACATTGGAACGGAACATGGTACATGGTACAAGATGAGATACATTGTGGTTACAAGGTGCAGATAATTTTTGACAGGCTTTTGCAGAGGGATTGTTTTTATTTTTATCAGCACCAAAACAAGTCATTTTTAAAATCTGTATTAGAAAAAAACGTTTAGGTAAATATATTATAAACACCTCTATTTGATCTGGGACATCAGTATAGAGAAACTCCATACCTCTCTTTTTTGGATATTTGTAAAAACATATCACAATTTTAAATAAAAGTTTCTTTCAAAGTTGCCACGCATACTGTCACAGCAACGTCGATTCAAAAAAGAAACTATTTGAGATTTTGTTGCAAATTATGGTGATTCGTAACGTGTAAACAAAGCACATTTCATGACGACATCACATACAACCATACTCTGTGGACAAAAAATAATCATCTTAAAAAGTCAATTTCTATTTTTAAATACTGTCCCTGACTTCTGTAAATTCCAGTGTAATATGGTGGTAAGTTACAACAGAGAGGTGATAGTTATAGATGAACTATATTATGACTGCAGGTCCGTTATCCCGTACAGAACCAATAGAGAGGGATGGTAATCAAAAGAACATTCACTTAAGAACACAAATGTCTATTTTAAAACCACG
Source organism: Oncorhynchus kisutch (assembly GCF_002021735.2). Taxonomy (NCBI): domain Eukaryota; kingdom Metazoa; phylum Chordata; class Actinopteri; order Salmoniformes; family Salmonidae; genus Oncorhynchus; species Oncorhynchus kisutch. The sequence continues at coordinate 4,995,856 of NC_034187.2, forward strand.
AACAATCCTTCTCCCATCCATTAAAACGTGTTCTCATCCTTTCACAACGTGAGTGACAATGACAGCGTTCTCAGCTGTGCTGTAGAGCAGATACAATCACATGTACGTACAAATCAACTCTTCTCACGTGACAAGATCATGAATAAAACCAAGCTAACAAAATGACCCTCCACTAAACTAACAAAATGACCCTCCACTAAACTAACAAAATGACCCTCCACTAAAACTAACAAAATGACCCTCCACTAACAAAATGATCCTCCACTAAACTAACAAATAAGACTGGCACCATGCTAAAAATATTTTGGGATTGTATGTAGATAAGATAAGTTCTTAAAATTTTTAAATTGTTTATTCATTTATTTATATCCTTCTATTTGTGCTGGTCACGACTCTGGGGGGGGGGGGGGGGGCGTTTGATAATCACACACACACACACACACACACACACTACGGTGGATGTAAATGTTAGACATAGTAAGCACACGTTACTGTGTTTGTCTGTAAACATGTAGATTGACGTACACGTGTCATTGAGCTAGCCTGAGTTCCAGTCCGTTCCTACTCTTTTGACAACTCATTACGGAATTGTTCATGCAACTGACTCGACAATGACAACGGAGTAGGAAAAAATAATAATAATACAGATCTGGGACCAGGCAAGCCACCTGCCTGATGTCTCATGATAGAAGAAGAAACTATAAATACAAACTCGGGTGTTATGAAGAGTGGACCCCCCCCCCCCCTGGTGGTACCTGAGTGTCACTGCGGCTTTCTGGGTCTCCCTCTGATGACCTCATCGTGTTACTAGGTTGTATTCATTAGTCACACACCGTAACAACAACAAAAAAACGTTTAGCAACGGAAAGAATTTTGCAATGAAAACGAGGATTTCTATTGGACAAAATTAGGTAGGTTCCTTTCCCCGTCTCGTTCTGTTTGCTTCTGTTTGGTTCTTAGCAGGGGTTGGAACCAGTTCAGGGAACAGAAACGAAAACCGGAAAATAACGAATTTATTTGAGGGACAGAATCAGAACCGGGAACGAAAGTGATCCATATGGTTCCAGGACAGAACCATTAAAGCGTGGGAACCAGTTAATGACGTTATTTTTTTAAAGTTCCAGACATTTTTTCCCAGTCCCACAAAAATTGCCACAAAGCGTCTATGCAAAGCCCTCACTCTGTTACCTATGCCAGTGTGTGTGTAGGCTACGTTACAAGCGTGATTCAGAAAGTAGGGAGAGAGATGTTGAATTAGAGAAGAACGGATTAACTTTTTTTTCAATGCTAGTTAAGGATACTCTAGTTATCACATTTCACATTGGATTTATTAACTACACAAAAAAAAGGTCATTCTGGTGCTGCTCTGCACACACAAGCTTGTTAGCTAGATAATGTTCTCTCTTGTCCAACGTTAAGCCCACACCCGGACGTTTAAAGACATTCGACGTTCCTCCATAGAAGCCACTCCTCCGTAGATATAATTCTGCCTAATTCAGTTAATGCACGTCATAAGATGCCCAGCGCTTCAAGCCAAACCTCCTCCACCCTCTCTCGCTCTCTCCCCACCCTCAAAATATCATTCGCATCTCGCGCCCTGTCTGTCCATAGTGAGTGGCAGCACAGCGCGCGCGTGTGTGTTTTTCATTATGATTAAACCATGCTTTTACGGCAAAAGACAACTGGCTCTTAATGACTTTCCTATAATGATTAAATAGCTTAGCAAGCTGCTCTATCCGCACTGATTAGTGAGGTCATTTAATATTGAGCAACATTTCAGAGGTTTAAAAGGGAATAGAAATGAACGATATAAACCAGTACACTTGTTGTTGTTGTTGTTTAGAATTGGTTCAACACGTTGCTGGTCGGAAAACAGTGAAACGGACCCAAAAAATAATATAGTTCTGAAACAATATTTTTTGGGGGGGTTCCAACCCCTGGTTCCTAGTGGATACATCCTTGATGTTGTATAGCTGTACCTCTATGCATTTTGGTTCTCTACACAGATTTAAAATGGCCAACAATCAGGTATTTAAATAATAGACTACAGTACAGGTATATAAATTAAACAACAAATATCTGATTGTTGAGAGCTTTAAATTAGTATACATGAGTTCTCTCTCTTAATCACTATTAAACCATGTTTAT